>NC_056729.1:857013502-857313502 GCF_019279795.1 Protopterus annectens | reverse complement strand
TATTAAAAGAATCAGTTCATCTGAGGAGTTTGAACATGCCAGACAAGATTTGTGTAAAAGTTTCTTGGATAGGGGATATAGGGAATCAGATATTGCTATTGCCAGTGATTGGAGTAATGCTTAGGACAGGTGCACAATGTTGGAGTACAAACAACGTAGGACAACACAAAAAGGTCAACATCTTAGGCTTGTGACAACCTATGGACGTAACAACAACGTCATCAGGAACGTGTTAGATACTCATTGGAATATACTTTTGGCCAATGACGAACTTAGGGAATGTTTGGGCCCCAGATGCCAATTCTCCTATAAACGTGGGAGAAATTTAAGTGCTCATTTTTCGCACTATAAGCATAAAGAGAGTGGGGGAGCAGTATATAAACAAATGACTATGACTGGGGATAAACTATTGGGAATGTTCCCATGTGGACACTGTGGGGCATTCCAGTTTGTGAGCAAATTAAAACAATTTACTAGTGCTAACACCAGCAGGGTATATGATATCAGGGTTTTTGGAAATTGTGCCAGCAGTTGGATAGTATATTTAGCTACATGTAAATGTTCTGCTTTTTATGTGGGCCAAACCTCTCGTTCATTGGGAATTAGGATATCCGAGCACAGAAGTGACATCCGAAATAAAAGGGAAACAAATGTCCTATGTAGACATAGTACCAAACATGCCAATGCTGAATTCACATTTATGATCATTGATAAAATTATTGGAGATAGAAGTAACCAACAAGGCTGGCATACTATTCTTAATCACAAAGAAAAATATTGGATCATTAATTTACGAGCGCTTTTTTCCCCAGGACTCAATGACCACTTATGAAGGACATTACAGATTGCTATGTTTGCCTTGGGGGTGTTCTACATATGTGTAAACATATTTTTTTATATATATTACATGCTAATATATAGTACAATGTTTTTATATATAGTACAATTTTTGTATTTACACATATGTAGTTTGCTTATAAGTTTATATCCTTTTTGTAGGCATAGAAAGGACACCACAGATTATGGTGCTTTTTTCTGTTGTATTTCATTAATGTATAAAAAAGTTTTTATATACATTATACTTTTGTGTGTGTGTGTGTGTATATATATATATATATATATATATATATATGTTGGTTTTTGTATGTTTATATATGTACAAATAACTTTTTCATATGTATTTTGTTATCTACATATGTATAGGTATTATTGTCACAAACTATGGATTTATATTAATTTCTTTATATTTATTGTTTCATATAAAATTTTTAAGTCTTTGCTATTTCTGGGTTGGACCATGTTTGTCATTGGTTGGGGCTGTGTATATATAGCTTTATCATGGATATTTTGGTGATGCTGTTTCACTGAAGAAGGCTGGGTAGCCAAAACCAGCCTGAATAAAGTATTCCATGTAAAAAATACTTGATTTATGTCTACAAGTGCTTTATGTACTCTCTATGCTGGCCTCTGGTGTACTGAATTCTCTGTATCACTCAACCTGCTCAATCTGCCTTCAACTTCACCTCTGCACCTCATGGCTTGAAGAAGTTGCACTCTCAGTCCCAGTTCTGACACCATGTCACTCATCCAGTCAGGATAAAACATATAAGCAGTTGTGGGTTCAGTTCAAGCAGCTTTATTACACACAAAGATATCAAGAATGAGGCTTTGTAACTTAAACTTAAATAAACTTATAAACACACTGACTACTGCACTAATACATGTTAACACTCTGGCTGTTCTCTCAAAATGGCACTGCTGCCTGCACGTGCTCAATATTTATATGCATGTGCCTACATCTGGAAATGCTTCTTAGAGGTATGTGCACCCGCACTGTTCAACAGGGCATAGTACCAAAGGCCTTGGTCAAGTCAAGAGAAACAGAATGAAAGAATGGCAAAATTCAAATTTTTGTGACCTCTCTGACCTGGATCTTCCATGCATGAACAATCAGTTGGAGTCTTGGCACCAGCCGGTGAAGATGTCAATAGGATGGCCGATTGTATATCTGTCTAAATTTTTTACATGCTGCAGTAAAAATGGAATCTGGCAGATGCCTGAAGAGAATCCCTGCAAAGAGATATGCCTATCAATGCCCACAGGATAGCCACTGTGTTTTGGAATCATGTCCTAAAACGGGTTTCTATTATGTGATAGAAGTTTCGACAATATCGAACTTGTCTGTTCAAAGTTTCAAAACTTTAAACATGGCAAAAAAATTAAATAAATAAAATATATCATCTCCAAGATCGCACTACAGTGCAGTAAAGGAAAATATTCCATTTCTGCACAATAGTGCGGTCTCAGAGTTGGTATATTTAAAGAGCTGGGGGTGCAGGGTGGCTTGACCCCCTGCTTGCATCTTTTATTTATTTATTTTTTTCTGTGTTCGAACTTCAGCAAGTTCGGCTATATGGTTTCGACCATATAGGATTCGAACTTGTTGAAGTTTGACAACATAATTGAAACCTTCCTAAAACACATATTGGAGCCTAACTGTGACTACAGCAATGTACAGGATTTTCTCCATGCTATTGCACATTTGTAAATGTAGTAGTTACACTGCTGTGGATATCTGCCATTATGTCTGTTGTTTACAGAGTCCTGGGGAGCCACAGACATTGTCTACCCCCTTGACTTGGTTATTTCAGTTGTGGGCATGGTACCTGGGGTTTCTCAGTGCCCACATTGAATTTGTCAGAGTCATATGTCTCTGTGGTTAAAATGTGATACAGCCATGTGTCTCCATCCAATTTTCCCTGCATGTAATGTCCCACAGTCTAAAAGCCCAAATCTGGATATTATTCCTTAATTTCCTGACATAGCTGAAGGAAGATGTTTAGCTTCATTTGGCATCTGTAGTAATCATAAGCTCAGACTTTGTTTTGCATTTTCTAATAGTGCTATTCAATTCCTTGCTTGTAAGTTTAAGTGTGATCTTGAGGTAGGATAAGGGTGTCTTCTAACATATTTTCATTATTTTACATATTTTGTTACACAGATTATTACTACAGGAATTCCACCAGGCAGGTTCATTCATGAAGTTACTATTATATTTAGGAAAGACAGGTACTGACTTTTCTATGCAGCTATTTAGGTGCTGTTAAAAGTCAGATGTAAATGCAGCATCCCTCTCATTAGTCCATTTACAGAGGATTGATAGGAATTTTACATAGGTCTTCCACAAGTTGAAGTACCTTTGCCCTGAAGAAGTTCCTAAAAATTGTGTTATTTGGTGAGGGATTGGCACCATGTCGCCTGACAGAGAAGATGACTGATTTGAGTTCATATGTAACCAGTGATGATGACCTACAGGGTGGGATACAAGCAGAGGCTCAGTAAAGACAAGACCAAGGCTATTAGAGCTTCTAGTGGGTAATTTTACAATTTGCAACACCACACTGGTATTAACAAATTGTAAAAAAACACTTAGCTTATCAGTTTATAGAGGTATCAGTATGCCAGTCTATGTTTCAATAACTGAAGTCCCTTAGCAAGAAGGTATTGGTATAATATTCAGGGAAATTCCTTGATCTTTGCGGGATCTGTAACTACCACTGAAGAAACTATTGGTATTGTTAAAGGTGATTTGAAGAAGCAGTCTGTATTGTTAAAGGAGATTTTAACCTACAGGAACTACAAAGTAGGATTATGGGTAAATTGGTATGAGGTGATGGTGCTTCTGAGAAATACATATCCTTCTTCCACAGCTACCCAAGGGCCTGAACATATGAAACCTAAATTCAAATATAGAAGGAGTTCTATCTTTGCAATGAAACCATGTCTTCATAACTAAACAAATATCGATGTGTATGAATAACAAAAGTGCCTTGTGTTCTGGCTTATTTCCATTTAGATGTCTGGTATTAAGTTGTGCCATCATGATGTTGTCCTAATCTGAGTATGAATTTGCTATATAAGAATGTCCAGTAGGGGAACTCCTCCTAAAAAGCTCCATGATAGTATCAAACACTTTAGTCGATATGTGGAAGCCATGTTATGAAAGATGTAAGCAATCTCTGTTGAAGCAGAAGGCCTAATTTACTATTTCATCCCAGTTGACACATACATGATCTCCTTAGAATGATACCAATTACTTTGACAACTATAAAACACAATTATCTTGCTTTGGTATCTGGACATCATTCTTGGTAAAGACAAGATACTACTCAAGGCCAGTGTCTTTCTTCCATCTAACACATATATAGAAATTCTCTTAAGTCTGTCTGCATGGCAACCCAAGCTACTCCCTTTCGCCACTATATACCACCTTTTACTTCTCCCACATCCCCTTCTTCTCTCTGTCCTCTCCTCATATTTATAACTTAAAAAAAGATTGTTTTTTTATCTGCACATAAATGTTTTACTTGCATATTTTTTTTGGTCTGAAATGCCTGTACTTTTAATATGTTTAGACTACATGAATTTTACTTTTGTAAATCATTACATAGGATTAGAAATGTTATGTCTTTTTTTAACAAATTGTATACTATCTCTGTATTTTTCACTGTTCTACTACTTTATTTACTTTTGTATAACTATTATAAAATTGTCTATATCCTATGGAGGTTTTCTCTTTGGTCTCCACTGACTGGCCCAGTGGACTATCCCAGTTATCAAACTGTAATAAATAAATAAATGCCCCTTTGGGTAGACTGCCTCAGATTGTTCACTCCTATATGGGTCACAATTTAGTTATAGTCAAATTTGCCAGTTTTAAGGAATCTTAGGGCCCTTGTGACAGCATAGCACCTGGCGACCTACAAGCAGCTTGCAGTAACCCTGTTTTGCTTCCATTCTGGTGACCGTGGAGTCTAAATACTTAACTACAGGGTCACCTATGACTAAAACATTTCCTTCTGTGGAAGCAGACTTGGTGGGTCTCATGGGTTTAGGTCTGCTTTCCTGGTGACTATTGTGCGAACTATATTGATTTGCACTGTCTGTGAGTGGAGAAGTTACCTTGCAGGTTGGAGGGTGGGAGCATTTAAAATTTATTCTAGGAGACTTTGGCAAGTTTTTTTTTTACCGCCTCAGCATAAGTTATTGTCCTGCTGGTGTGTTTCAACTGATGTGATGTAATGGATGTATGATGCTTACTGACAGCAGGCTGATACATGATGTTTGCCTCCAAGCTTCTTAATAATTTACATATCTTTCAGGCTGGGCTATCAAATGGCCGAATCAGTGAGCAGTTAGTAAGCATAAGGCAGTTGCTACATTGAATTGCAACAACTAATGCAATCAGATTGCCCACAGATGGAGTGACAGCAAACTGCTGAGCCATCTTGCCAGAGGGTGCAGAAGTAGGACTGGTCATAACACTCCTGGATTGGAGGGAGACTACTATATCAGACCCTGAAGATTTACAGATGAAGTGATTAGGGTCACACTCTGAAGTCAGGTTAGGCGATAGCTAGTCTAGTGGCAGAACTATGCTATATTGTACAAAGTAATGATAATTCCACACAACTACTTTTTAGAGTTCTAAATCTTCACATTATACAGGTCACTTGCACACACTGCATAACAGCTACTGGGTGTTGAGTTCTGTAACATCAGTTTTTACCACAGAATGAACACTAAGCAACTACTCCAAACTACTAATACTACAGAGCTAAACTTGAGGGTCAAAGATGTTTGGTACTAAATGTGGTAGTTTGGATTATTTACCAGGCAATGCACACCAGTCACAAAGACAGAATGGCTAACTTTTAACAGTTAATTTGTTGAGCCACAGATTTATTCATAATTTAGTATGCTTGTTCACACTACATAGTATTCACTGCATACTGACCACAACAGCTGCAGCCTGTAAAAGCAGAGCAGTTACTAATTAATAATAATACACAAGATAGTAGTGCACCTACCAGAGAATTTCTAGGTATTAAAAAACAATACACTGTATACTAGTAGGATTACTAAAAAATTTAGTTTAACCCAGTACTGAGTTGCACACTCATTAATGGTAGGAGGGATACAATGAAGTTGTTCTGTCTTTCGGCTTTCCCGGTTAGGGGCCACCACAGCGGAACTCCGGTCCGCTAATGATTGGCAGTACATTTTTTCATGCTGAGTTGCCAGCTCTGATGCACAACCTTCAATGAAGGTACGCCCATTCACGCATGTCTCCACACAGAAGAAGCTTTAGCTGAGAATCGAACAGGACAACGTCTTACTCTGAGGTGACAATGCTACCGCAGTACCACCACCAAGGGATACAATGAATTACACAGTGCAAACAGTAAAAGAGGAAATAAGCAAAGTTTGCAAAGAGTGATAAGCAGCGGTTGTTCACCTATTGGCTATTACTTGTGCTGTTCTCACAACAGCTTCACTTAGCTAGGGATCAGTGTATCTTTGCACATTCTGTCACCAGAAGTAAAACAGTAGCACTAATCACAAGATATTTTCTAAGAAGTGGGTCACAGACAGTGGTGGTAGCAGCTTTGTTTTAGATAACAGAGGGATCTGTAGGATTTTTGTAGTCTTCTTCTCATATGCCCTGGATAGCAGATACAGCAGCTCAGCATAACAGATAGCCAAATAGCACAGGGTTTCATAATTAAAACCAAAAAGGATTCCACCAAAAAGCCAATCAGAATAATCTGTGAAATACATCACCCCCTGCCCCACCACACACACAAACACAAACATACCACCCAATTACAGAGTGCTAGGAGTCAATACTTTGAGGGATTGGAAATTTTCTCAAAATATAATAACTGTCCACAAAGTTGTTCTTCTTTCGGCTTTTCCTGGTTAGGGGTCGCCACAGCGGAACTCCGGTACGCTAATGATTGGCAGTAGATTTTTACGGTGCTAACTCGATGCGGGGAGGACATGCAGACTCCACACAGAAGGCGCTCCAGCTGAGAATTGAACGGGAGAACCTCTTGATGTGAGGCTACAATGCTACCGCTGCACTACCGCGGCTTAGTAACTTATTTTATCTATTTACGCTTTTCAGCTTTAAGGCCTAATATAATATTCATTCAAATTTCCCTCCTGCATTGCACAGCCAAATATTTGTCTATCTTAATAAAATGCTAAAACCTCTCCTGTTTATATTGGAGACTCTTGCAATTCTCTGATTTGTCTTCAGTTTCTTTCCTCTCCAGTATTAGTTTTTTCACATAGCAACATTGTTAGCATGCCTTATTGCCATGGTAGTTAATTTACCTACTAAACTTTTATCTAAGATATTTAATTTCAGTTGAAATGTCAACGGTTTATTTATTCGGTAAATATCCAGTTTTGTGAAGACTACTGCTTTCTTTGCAGCCAGTTCTGTTGCTATAAAAATTATTGGAATTTCATTTTATCACTATAGTATCACTGAATAGCTTGCCTTGGGTGTTAGAAGTTCATAGTTTACTCCTAGGTTGGGTGCTCTTCTGGGCCATTCAAACCCTGCACCTTGAGTGTATAAGGTAAACATATTAACTATTATGCCAACCCCCAACCCCAGTTATGTCCAACTGCCAAGCCCCTATAGTATTCTACTAATTATTAATTACTTAGCCATTGTGAATGAAATCTTGTTTTAAATAAATACATTTTCTGTGGTTTTACAACTTGTGATCTAAGGGGGTAAAAAATTAATTTTGACTAATGCTTGTGTAAAATTCTTCATTATGCAAAAATAAACAATACAAGGTGACACAACAGATATGGTAAATATGTATAAAAATATTCTTCATAGCAGTGAGATGCGGGGGCACAGAAGGATAAAATTCATGACCCATGTCCAGCTAGAGGCTTAGGTGCTTGTCAGCTCCGGCAGGGAAGATGGGCATTCCCACTCTGTAGGGTGAGGGTCAGAACTAGTCTCATGAACAGGAAGTATACTTCAGAAGAGGGTCAGCCTGGGGTGGGCATTATACTCATGAGGTCACTAATGGATGGTAGCCTTCATAGCAAGTGTGCAGAAACATTTAGTGTGGGCAATCACAAGGATGTGGTGCACATATCCTCATACTCAGGGAGTGTGGCTAGGTTATCCAAAATCCTTTCATTGCTGGGATGCCAACAAGAGCACAGAGTGCCCTCATGGCTACCTGTATGATGCTCCCCTCAGAAAGATCTCAGCTTGGCATTAGGTGGAAACCCAAAGAGGAGGAATGAATGATCACTGTCTCCAGGGATGATAGGCATGAGGCAAAAACCAACCACAAAAAATAAACACACACACACATACATTTATTTATGCATAATTAGATTTATATTCTGAACACGGTTACTAAGACCCTATAAACCAGTTCATTCACATCCATTTGTAAACTATTTAACTAAATCACCATGTAAAATAAAACATGAAGCTCCTTATTAACAAATCTATCAAATGAGGCAAAAATATTTGCATTCCAATCTGTAGGTAAGTCCACAGGTGAAGCATCAACTGCACATATTATTTTCGATAATCTTTAAATAGGGCATATAATGAGCCTATGAACACTTATTTTGTATTCATAATAAATACGCTCATTGGTCTGTGGCTGACCAGGTTTGCAGATGACTGCGAGCTGGGTACTGTCTCAAATTTCCCTAGTGATGTGAACATCCTCCAAGAGGGCCTTACACAAATGAATGACTGGTGCCAGAAGTGTGACCTCAAACTGAATGCTGTAGAGACCACAGAGATCCCTAACCAGGAAAATCCATGGTCTCAAATGCCTATCATATACAGATAGGCTAAAAGCCCTATCCCTCTACTCAGTCTCATACAGACTGCTCAGAGGTGACCTGTGTTTGGCATACAAAACCATCTCAGGCCTAGCCTTGATGGAGTTGCTGCATATCTGTAAGTCAAACTCCACTCGCTCAACTCGCATGCAAGGTCTCAACCTGGTCTGTGACATTAATAGAACTTGTTGGCAGGATAGATTTGTGTCCCCAAAACTCCCCCATCTGTGGAATAGACTCCCTCTCCATGTCAAGCAGATTACCTCACTAGCCAACTTTAAGAGGAACCTGGATGACTGCATGGGAAACAGAAAATACACCCCTGGGATCCCACCTGTGTCCCTGCTGGACAGGGGAAACAGGTGGTGACTTTGTGGGAACATTGGTGAAATTCTTAGCTAGGCTTATAAGGGTCTCCAGACCAATAGCCTAGCATTGTCCTATGAACCTATAAGAGATTCCAACCTTGCATATTTATGTAATTATCTATAAATTTAACATCATCTGACGTTTTTCTTATTATCAACACCACAGCTTTGCATTGAGCTAAATTATGAGCAACCAGGCACTTGACCCACGTATTCTTCCATTTATTTATTATTTGCTGTTTCTCTCTTTACTGAATATGTTTCCTAACAAATTTTTTCTTGATTTTTTAAACACATCTCAACACTTTACTTTGTAATTTCCATGCATGCCTCATTTAAAGAGTACAAAATAACTTGAGCAATTCAAATTCCTGCTTCTGACATTCTTAACAAAAAAACACAACATATAAAAAGCAGTTATTACTTCATCTTTATTACTTTAAACATAACAAGGTTCACTGTACATTGACAAAAATATCAAAATATTAAAACATAAGAACTATGGAAAAAAGATATAAGCACAGTTAACCTCTCCCCATTTTAGACTAAACCAAAAAGAGATTTTGTAGAAATTAAATAAGAAACATACAGTAAAGTGTGTGCCAAATTCTTCATTATGAATTGAAATTTAAAGACCATTGTTTTCTTCTTTCCATTTAAAGATTACATGATATCCACCCCACATAATTGGTGAACAAAAGGCCGACATGTGGAATACTGTAATGGCACCTTACCAACATCAGCACATAGGAATCTCACAGACTAATTAAAATGTAATATTCTATAAAGCTATTTGCTGTATAATAACATTCACTATTATTTACCATGGCCACTTGTTAAAACTATCTGTAATGCTTGAATACATGACAGACCATTTCACTTTGTAAGTTTTAGAAACATGGCTCTTTAAAACCTAATTTGTGAAACATTAGTCCTAATAAGGTACATTTAGAAAGCGTGAGGCTGATAATTTCTCAGTCCCTGTTATCTGGGTTTCTCATGCTTGTGCAAAGCTCAGTGCAGATGCTCAGGCATGTGCACAAGTATAGTGTAGATCTCAACACAATGTTTATCTGACTTGTGCATTGTGCAACGTGAGTGATTCACAAACAATAATGAGACAATCCTTAATTATGTGCATCATGGTCAGGATGGGGATCTACACAATATAAGTACAATGTAAATCAGGGATCATCATCATCACTGTATGGAAGATGACTTTCTGTTTTGTACAACAGAATACTGAGAAATTTGTTGCTGCAGTACAATATTTGCCAAATTTAAGGTTTATATTAGTTGTTACATCTGCTTCTTTTAACAATGTTAGCACGTTTGCGTGTCGTGTACTGTAAGGGCTACTGGGAAAGTTTTAGTTTTTCTGTCAGTATAGTTATAGTAGTAGAAGATGGCGGCAGGGGTATACTGCCCCATATCTATGGGCTGTAGTAAAATGCCAGCACAGCAAAATTGTGTTTTTTGAATGTAGGTTCTCGTATATTAGTGTGATGTTGTGTACCTTCAATGTATAAGATAATCCCGTACTTATGTATTATCGCAATCAGATCTTGTAACCTATAACAGTGACAACATGTTACAAAATTTGGTTGTGATATTATGGATGAGGAGGTTTTATTTTTCAGAAGTAGGAAGGTGCCCTTCAATGTTGTTTGTTTATAGCCATTGTTGTACTTCTCCACAATTCCTGGAATTACTGTTTCAGTGTTGTTTTGCATTACAATGACAGCTGAAGTAAAACCGGAGAAAAGTTTTGCACTTAACACACTACTTTCCATTGTTCTTGGTATCTTTAATAATACCTACACATGTGGAGACTTGAAAGGTTTCAATGTGGCCAACTGCATTCAAGCCCATGGAGAACCAGACCTTTAAAATAAAGGACACTAAATACGAAGTCCTGGAAACAACAGTAACTCATTCTAAGGTCATTCATCCCTTGTGCTCTCTTGTTTCTAAGTACTGACTCATGTTTGTGAAAATTGCCCCAGAAAATGGGGACAGAATTTAAACATTACTCCTTGAAACTTTTTAGAAACTGCAAAAATTGCTACTTACGTATTACTGACTGGCCTGCAATCTGGTTGAGATAATACGTAAGTACCGATAATCCTTACAATGTTTTTATATATTGTACCAACCTTTGTGAAGTTGTATGCTTCATAACTTGTATTTATGCACCTCTTAATGTTTTACTGGTGAGGGGCTTAGGACAAATGGAAATTGGAAATTGCTAAGACTATGGTGGTGATTTTTTTTTTTTTGTGGATATAGGTATGTTGGTGTTAAGCCCCTGTAAAATGTGGTAGAGAAATGGTATCAGTTTCAGAATGTTACAATGTGTTGTTCATATATAGGACAATGATAGTTAATTTGAGAGTTTCCCCATACCAATAGAGATATGTTTAAGACCCTGGTGGCTAAAGCCACATCCAACCAAAAGCTTCAGTTTAGTGATGCTAAGAATGAGGTGGTACTATGTGCCCTCTGTCTCGATGGTAGAAGAATGATGTGGTACTATGTGCCCTCTATCTCCAGGGTAGAAGAATGATGTGGTACTGCATGCCCTCTGTCTCCATGGTAGAAGAATGATGTGGTACTATGTACCCACTGTCTCCATGGTAGTAGAGTGAGGTGGTGCTATGTGCCCACTGTCTCCATGGTAGAAGAGTGAGGTGGTGCTATGTGCCCTCTGTCTCGATGGTAGAAGAATGATGTGGTACTATGTGCCCTCTATCTCCAGGGTAGAAGAATGATGTGGTACTGCATATCCTCTGTCTCCATGGTAGAAGAATGATGTGGTACAATGTGCCCTCTGTCTTTATGGCAGAATAATGAGGTGGTACTACGTGCTCTCTGTCTCCATGGTAGAAGAATGAGGTGGTACTATGTGCCCTCTGTTGCCATGGTAGAAGAATGATGTGGTACTGCATGTCCTCTGTCTCCATGGTAGAAGAATGATGTGGTACTATGTGCCCACTGTCTCCATGGTAGAAGAGTGAGGTGGTGCTATGTGCCCTCTGTCTCCATGGTAGAAGAATGAGGCAATACTAAGTGCCCTAAGTCTCTATGGTAGAAAGAATGATGTGGTGCTATGTACCCTCTGTTGCCATGGTACAAGAATGATGTGGTACTGCGTGTCCTCTGTCTCCATAGTAGAAGAATGATGTGGTACTATGTGCCCTCTGTCTCCATGGTAGAAGAATTAGGTGGTACTATATGCCCTCTGTCTCCATGGTAGAAGAATGATGTGGTGCTATGTGGTCTCTGTCTCCATGGTAGAATAATGAGGTGGTGCTGCATGCCCTCTGTCACCATGGTAGAAGAATGAGTCAGTACTATGTGCTGTCTGTCTCCATGGTAGATGTTTCATTCCATTTCAAAACGCTGTCAAGTCCTTCTGTAACTGCTTCTGGTGAGATGCTGTAAAGGATGTCAATATCATGAGTGGCCATAATCAGAATAACAAAATGGTCTGATGAAAGCCAGTAATATGCTCTGTGCTGACACCCCCAGTGTAGAGATCATTGCACAGGAGGGGAGGGCTACAAGTGGTAGGCAGTTTAATGTTCAGTCCCCTACAGACATAGAAAAGATCCCAGCCACAATCAGAGGTAGTACTACCTCCACAGGGTCCACAGTATGGTGCTGGTTGTCAGGTCAGAGGAGGATAGGCCCCGGAAGATTTCTATGGGTGATGTCCTAGATATGTAGTGTTACCTTTACAATGTGCCCCATTTGAAGATGTTAGTTACACTACAGTTTATAATACTTATCTCACCTACTGTGTAAAAGTATGTCTAGAAATGAGGCATGTCAACCATCTTCACAAGGTATGGGCAATGGCTATATGTCATTATCTTTATGTGTAATTATTGTGTTGTGCAAACTTATACTAGATATGTTTTTTTTGGTTTATCCACAGATAAATCATTGTCTGGCACAAACACTGGGGTACTACGCTGTCTGATGGTGGAAGATCCTTAGCCTCTGACAATGATGGAGGGGGCTGAGCAGACACGGTCCAAGGCAGCAGAGCATGTCAGAAACAAGGAGTGTAACCCATACATCTCCTGCACAGTGTATAGAACAGTCTGTCTGCCTGCACATACCCATGGCATACTACATTAGAGAGTGGACAGGTTAATGGGGATGGGGACACTCTAAATCAGGGTAGAGTGGTGGCCCCAAGTATGGACATGTCAGAATCTTCCCCTGGCCATTGTAAGCAGGAGGGTCCATTTTAGGGGGATGGTAGTGGTGCTTGCAAAATATATAGTTACTACCTTCCTCTGAGGTTGGTATGTCAGTAGATCAGTAGTTGCCACCCAAAAATGTGTAAAGCCATTGGAAGCACAGGTCCTTGGCATGATTGTCATCCAGGCAGTGCATAATGACTTACAGAACAGCATGAACTAGGCTGTAAACCTCTGGACAGGATGACTGACACATTGAACCATGCTGTGTCTGTTCTGGGATCTTTGTCTGTGGTGAGGGACCATCTTCAATGCCAATCATCTGATACATCCTCAGATTTTACACAATCTTGATGTCAATGTGTCAAGTCCAACTCCTGCAGTGCTAGCACTTACACTGCTAGAGCTGTTGTGGCACCTCCTCCAGCAGATGTTGGTCACATTCAGGTAGCACACTGAAATCTACCCAGGGATTTGGGGCAGCCAGTACAACTCCTGATAAAGCTAGTTCTCATGGGCTGGGGTGTACACAGGAAACTGCACCCTCTGCCATGCATAGCTTGGACCTCTCCAGTAGGTCAAGCAACAGTGCTGTCCCACAAGTGTGACTGAGTCCCAGCAAGCACATACACATTCCACCACAACCTGTAGCACATTACCCATACTCACGGTAAACCAGTCCAGACCCTTCATTATAGTAACTCCCACAATCCTCTTTACCGTCTTTACACTGCCCAAAAGTGTACTTATTAATTATCCTCAACCTCAGCACTCACACTCCCACAATTCCCTGTGAAATACATGCATTCCTGTACCTCTTACCACACCTGTGCAGATGAGGATGATAACTGTGGCCTGCCCTTTGCACGTCATGATAGGCTTTCTATGTTTGATGCACAGAGTGGCCAGATTATATATGGGAAGCATAGCTTACCAGCTTAAACATGGTTAAGTATAGCCTGGTGTTTTTATGTAGTAAAGCTGCATTTCTCACCTGTGTAAATGATGATGATAACTGTGCTCTGCCGTTAGCATATTGTCATTTGAGCTGTCTATGTCTGATACATAGAATGGGCAGCCTATATATGGGTAAACACAGTCTGATGTTTTGCATGTATCATTATTACTTTTCTGCATCTTCTTAGCTCTTGTATATTTATGTAGTAAAACTTTATGCAATCCACTACCTCTTAGTTAGTGCCATGGTGCATTGTGTCCACTTCCAATTAGCATGGTCATCTACTGCTGCAGTGTTCTGTCTGCTTCCTAACTATTATTTTATATAGAATGCAGTGATGGGAGTAACGCGTTACTGTAATATACTATATTATTTACTAACTAGTAATACTAGGCATTACTTTTCAATATAGTAATGCAGTAATAGTAATAAGTTACTTTTTTAGTAACTAATAATGCAAATGTGCATTACTTTTTGCATTACTCTGTGTTCCAAATTCCGATTTTTTTCTCTTTGTTTTTTATTTTTCGTGCTTTGTGAGCTGACGTCATCATGTGCGTGATGGCATCAGCTCCATCAGGGCTACCAGCCTGTCAGAATTGAGCTCAAGGAGCTCATGTCATGCACACATTTCCATCTGTTCAAATGCTCTGCGAGCAAGAATGGCACTCTGAATGGATTTAACTGAATAAATGCAAGTGAGCGGGGTAAGGAAACCTTTTTATTTTTTTTCTGAAACAGGAATTATGTTCACGGAAGGGTGTGTGTGTGTGTGTGAAGGGAATTGTTATGTGAAGCAGACTTAAAATGTTTTATTTTCCATATAGTTTTGGAACCTTGTAATGGTATTCTTCCCAAAGTTGAATCTTTCCACTTTTCAAAGAAGTAGGAAACTGTTTTGAAAGCCATGGTCATGAAAAGGCCAGCCGTGATGAGACCATCATTAACATTACTGCAAATGATATCGGTGGAGGAAGTTGTGCTGAAAGTACTTCTTAATACATGTTGTTAGATAAACACGTTATCTGTTAAAAGAACATTGTTAATGAGTATGAATGATTGTTTATATGAATTTTTTTCAAATTTTTTGGCAAAAGGGCAGAGGTTAGATGCAGGGCAGATATTCTCTGAGTGATTTTGCTGATGAAGTTTTAGGAGAGAAATTATGTATGAGTGTTTGAAGGAAAGTGAAACAATTTCTGTGGTCAAAGACATATTGAAAATAAAGGTTAGAGACTTGGTTCTTTAAAATGTAGGATGTAGGATAGTAAAAGTTAAAATGGATTGTTTCAGATTTTTTGGAAAAGGCTTGATTCCTTTAGGAGAAATCACCCTGAAATAAAAGTTGGCTGTGTAGTCAGCTAAGAAATAGATACCAAATAAAGGCCAAAGGATATATTTTTACATTTAAAGGAACATTTTTTGTTTTTGCAAAAGTAGTGCAATGCATAGGGGATGCAGTAAATGTACATAGTTTATACTATGTATAAGTAAAAGTTATTATGGAAGCTTCACATTCTCACAAAGTGTTTCTAAGGTTCTAATGTAAACAGATATTTTGTTGGATTGCTATAACAGGTTTCTGTTAAGTCCAAAATTTTTTTTAAATGTTTTGTGTAATTTATTATACAAAAAAAAGATAGGGGCACATTGAAAGGAATAGTAATTTGCATTTCAAAATTTTAAAACTTGTCTGCGATCTACTGACATATTTGTTCACTATGACTGACAGAGAGTTAATTGCTTTCTGTGATGTTGCATCAGTGTAACATGTATCTTTAGTGCATGTAAGTTTTACATATGCAAGCCACACATTTCTTTATCACTTCTTGTGCATTTTATAATGTTAGTGCTGCATTATGCTGTATGTATGTATGCTTGAGGACTATATGAAGGAGGGGGGTTTCCTAGCTGTCATTCCTCTTCCTCTCAACAAAAAAGTACAATATCAAAGAGGGGGATAAATGATGGTAAAGCAGAATTCATTCTTGCAGAAGATTTATGGAAAGAACTGTATAAACAAACATTCTGGATTTCTGAAAGCACTGGCTGGATGTGATGTGCTATTCTTCCCCAAATCCTTCACATTACTGTCTTAAATGGCACTCACTAGAAGGTAGATTCCTTTGATGGTCCTCTGTTTCATTATGCAAATCACTGAGGTGCTGAAATATGGATCATGCCATGTCACCAAAGCAGTCTTTAGCAGTCATTCACTAATAATAACATCAGCTCACCAAATGAGTGTACGTCTTTAGATTGGGGAAAATCTGGGTTTTTAGATGCAGCATGAGAAAACAGATACATGCAGATAAAGAATATAATGCGCTGCACAGCTTGAATGGTTTTATATTTGTACCTGTATGTATAACTTGGTAGCTAGTGCATTTAAGTACAAATAAATTATGTGCACAGCAGCTGATGGCTGTGAAATACTTTTCTGTAAGCTGGCTGAGCTATATATACAGCATTCTGTCATTTCTCCATGACGATGTGTATGTTTCCTGTGACTAGTGATATTCTAAAATGGCGACTTGTGCAAACATTAGAACCTCAGAACATATGTTATTTCCATCAGATGTAATTAAAATAACTGCTTTTCTATTCAAAACAGACTTTGACATTTGTTCTGTTTCACTTAATCTTAATGAAATACTAATACTTCATAAAAAATACTGGACACACTAAGATACAGCTCAGTTTGCATTCCATATATATTGCTGCTCCTGGAATTAAGGTTAAGTACTGCACAAATATGTAACATTTTACATAAGGATTCCATGTGTATGTATGTATGTGTGTGTGTGTGTGTGTGTGTGTGTGTGTGTGTGCCCCTGTTTGATAAACCTGGTGGCTAGAGGTACTCAGGTTCAAACCCTGTACTTTGGGTACAAGGTAAAAAGAGCCTACACTCCCTATCCACCACCACTTGTGACTTTGATCTGTTCCTCATAAGTTCTCTGGTTTTCAGGATTTTTGTGGCAAATCACTGCAGGATTGAATTCATTAAATAATGACAGGCATTTGAATTTCAGACTTCATATTCTTCAGAAAATAAATGGTAACAGAAAATATTTTATTCTAGAAATTTTCTAAATTCATAACATCAGTATTTGAAATGTGCCCCTATTTTGTGGCTGTATTCCCCCATTATTGGCTTTGTCCAGGTTTTTTGTGCTATGAGGTTGCGAGCTATGGTGAGAAGTGAGAACTGCATTTGTATTCCCCCATTACTGACTTTGTCCAGGTTTTTTGGTGCTAAGAGGTTGAGAGCTATGGTGAGAAGTGAGAACTGAATTCACTGAATGATAGCCATTTAAGTTTCAATCTTCCTCGGTTTCAGGAAAGCTGATTTGGCATAGTGGTATGTTGCTCTGACTGTAGTGCACAGGGTCCTGCATTTAAGATTTGCCAGTGAAATGCATGGTGGTAACACAACATTTTATTTTAGCAACTTTCCAAAATTATACAAGCAATGTTTAAAATGTGTGCCTGGTTTTTGCCCCCCCCCCACAAAAAAAAAAGCTGAAATTGAAAATAAGTGCAAGAAGTTGTGCAAGATGCCTATGACTTACACTACTGTCATTCTATTTATAGTGTGGGTGTGGAAGTAGACTTTTATGATGGAAATATTCTGAAAAGGGCAGTTTTGTCATTATTGGTTCATGCATTCTGTTTCATTGTCTACAGTACAGTCTACTGGAAAAATGTTCAAATAATAAATTTAAAATGCACTCTAACAAGTGTGCTGTATTATACAAGGAATATAATTTAATAAAGTCAGGAAGGTGTATCAAAGAAAAGAACACATGTATGTTTCTTGTTTTGTGTGCAAGGGGCCAATGATTTGAAAAAGCCCAAAGTTAACCTTTATCCACCACTGGTCAGATGCATTCTCTTTGGATGTGGTGTGGGTTTCAATGCTGTTTCAATGAATGTGAGTTTCAAGGTCAGAGAAATTTAATGCCAAGTCTAGTTTCATTGTGAGACAGTATTGCTTTGTTTAGCAGATGTCTATTAGTGTTTGTGCATTGTGCTGTAAAATATAAAGAGAGTGCATGTGAGAGATCGGATACAGAAAGTGTGAGTGAATGCATGTATGTATGAAAGCTGAAGAGACTGTGTGTGAGAGAGGTTGGCGAGAGAATGTGCAATTTGTTGTAAACTGAGTGAGTGTGAAGTAGGTGTTGCCAGTTTAGCTATTTGACTTGCTTGGTTTGACTTATTCTCAGCTTGGGGATAGAGGGAATTTATTCGTATCTTCTTTTTTAAAACTCAAACTCTAAAAACATAAGGTATGTTTCTGCAAAGGGAAAACATAAAGAGTAACACATGAAAATTGAGTTGTTCATACTGTACTGTATTTCTTCGATTTTTTTTTCTGGTTGCTTGAGAGTGCTGGTTGCTTGGGTTCTGGTTCACTGAGAGTTTACTGTACTTTGGAGTCTGACAATTTCAGAAAGCACAACTTACTTCATAGTCTCACAGAGATGAACAAAAATCATTTTTGTCATCTACTCCCTTTGAGCCTTAGTAAATTGTGTTGCAATCTTGCTGGAGCTGAATGTAAAGGCTTTTTCAAAATACTGACTAAAAGTTGATGATCAGTGTCTGTTTGATCAGATCTACCACAAATGTAGTCAGTGAACTTGGAACATGTGAAAATAACTACTGAAAGTTATTTTAATGTAACATCAGCAATTTAATTCTTCAAGGGCAGCAATCACTGAATTTGTAGATGTAAAGTTCTTTGCTGGTAGCAACCTCTTCATTAGTTACAGTTCTCTTTAATGTGGAAATATTCAGATGATTTTTACTTCTGCAGAGATTGTGCTTATTGTTGACTGATATTGGTGGATTGTAATGAAATGATGGATGTTTGAGTGGCCTTTTATGGTTGAATGTTTCTGAAATGGGTAGTAGTTGGTAACTTGTGGAAGAGTATATAAAATAAATGCTGGTAGACGCAAATTATGCTTATAGCCACTCTCCCCTTGAAATTATGTAATGTTGTATTTTGCAGGTGTTGCTGGATACCCCCCTGAATGTTGATTCTTAACCATGATGTACTACACTGTGATCGTGCGAAATGCAGTGCAATACTGCTCAAACCCAGATACATAATGCAACTAAATTTGTTGTGGGGCTGAAAAATCCCACAAATATTAGGTGATTCTTGACAGTCCTCCACTAAGAAGGTCAGAAAGATGTTTGTAGTATTTTCCATGCATCATAATATGATAATACAGAAGGAAGATTGACATCTCAAGTACATGGTTGCAATACAACAGGTGCCAGACCCTGCAACAACAGCAGCAGCAGAAGGCAAAGATTGCTAACAGAAGCCAGGCAATGTAGGAGCTTCATATGATCCATGTGCAGGTTCATCTAGTTTCTGTATGGCATCAAGGAGCATAGCTTTGCCTCTGAGTTTCTGCTCTTCATTGGCCATCCATTGCAAATGGAACTTTGGATTCAATATGCTAGCCAGAATGGGCTCGTCACACTCCAGAAGGTGATTGAACCAAGTCTCAGTACCTTTAAGAAGAACATCAACTATTGGTACAATAAGCTTCACAGACTTTCTGACTTTGGACAATTTGTTTTTCAGGCACATAATGGTGGGGATCAGGATTCCCATGAACCTTTTCAGCTCTGACTGCAAGATGCCCAGAGCTATTGCCAGGGGCTGAATTGCTTGCACAAATTCAGCAACAAAAGTAATTTCTGCAGGCCTGAAGATGGCAATTCCAATCCATTCACATATCTCATTCAGCAAGTCTTCACCCCGAGTTGCAATGATGTGAATTCTCTCTATCAAGTAGAAAGTGAAATTTCATCATGTCACACTGGGAATAATCAATGTCAGATCACACTTATTTCAAACCACCTCAGCAGCTTGGGTGCTACGACTAGCCTTGTTCCAAGCAGCATAGCATTTGGCCATGGTGCTTCGCATGATCTTTTTATACTATGCATCTTTACAAGCAGATTCAGCATTGTGCATGGCAATTAGATTCAATGTATGTACTGCACATCTCAGATGGGAAAGCAGTGAATAGGTGTTCTCGCTTTGCCTTGACGAACTCAGCATGGCTGTCACGCTGTTGTAAATCACTTCACCATCATCATCCTCATTTTGGGACAGAATGCCTGTAGTCTCAGAACTCTCACATTCTGAGAAGACAGTGAACGCCTTTACAAAATTGCTGCCATTGTCAGTAATTGTCACACACACCTTTTGATCTATCTTGTACTTGATGTGAATGCTGCCAAGAGTTGATGCTATGAGATCGTATGTATGCCTTCCCTGTCATCTGCAGCATGACAAAGAAACTGACTTTCTTTGAAGTGTGTCACAGTTGATCCAGTGGGTGGTGACACCAAAGAAATTATAATTCTGATGGGTTCAAATGTCAGCCGTAGTGCAAACGGTTAAAATGCTTGCTAAGGTTTCTGTCAGATTCTCTTTCATATCACTGAACTGTTTCTCTACTCATTCATTGTGTAGTCATTGTGAATAGCTAAATAAACTGATATTTTTACTTTGTTAGACCTATATGACATTTTCTGTAAGCATGTTTTTGCATCCTCAGCATTAATTTTAGCAGATTAGCCTAATGTTTGTTGTTGAAAATTTGATGGGTTGTAACTTGTTATAGGTTTTGTGTTGCTGGCTGTATGTACTTTGGTTTAAGTATTAAATCGTGACTCTCTGACTATAAAGACTAGTTTGTGGGACTTTGTAAACTGTAAAATGCTATTCATCATTATTGTAACACTGTGTATACAACCTTAATACACTCGCATTCATGTGCAGTAAGCATGTATTCCTCACACAAGTACTGTTTGAGTAAATCTGAATATGAGAATTGATAAACTATACTTATGTAAAAGTAACTCAAATGTAGCTAGTTACTTTAATTAGTAACTAGTAACATATTACTTTTTTTAGAAAAGTAATAAGTAATAGTAATATATTACTTTCACTTAAAAACGTATTACTTTTATAAGTAACTAGCACAACACTGGTAGAATGGCACAAACTGCTGGAATTTTTGCACATGTAGTGTGATCATACTGGAAATGTGACTTCAGCAGCCTAAACACATGTACTATGATGTTTCTAGTTTGCAATAGGGCATGACTATGACCTTATTCTTTTGGCTTATGTATATTTCTCACTGGGGTCATAAGCCAAGTCTCTTGTGCATATGTAGTGTCCCCGACTAGATGTACCTGTTAAAAGTCACCCCTCACAAACTACTGGTAAATGTCGTATGTGTGCCCTATGTGTGTGAGTTGGGTAAACTGCCCAAGTGGCTTCCACACACTGCTTATTGTGTCCAACTGGTAGTTGATGGAGTAATACCTTTTGCTTCTCATGAATCTCCATCCCATTTCATCAAGTGGAGCATGTATTTCAATGTGGGTACAGTTTATGGTCCTCAGTACCTCAAGGAAATGGGCTATAACATAGAAATACAACATTATCTTTGCTCTTCCATCTGTATACACACTACCTGAATTGACCTAGCCAAGACATTTGACACAATATCCCACTTGGACATTGCTGACAAACTCAAGATGTTAGTTATAAACCCTTATGTCACCCAGTGGATAGTCAGCTGGCTCACAGATAGGACTGAGGAATTTACATTTGGGGAATCTACCTCTACAAAGAGGCCAGTCACAAGTGGAGTCCCTCAAGAATCGGTCCTGGGACGGCTCCTTTTTGGCAGTTACTTCTCTGAAATCAAGGCCAATGTCAATGGCCTTTGCCTGACTAAATCTGCAGATGACTGCAGATTAGAAGCAGCATAGAATCTCCCATCAACTCAAATGTTCTTCAGGAAAGACTGACACAGACAAATAACTGGTGTCAGAGCCATGGACTAAAATTAAATGCCAAGAAATGCATAATAGTATCCTTCAGGAAGTCATTCACCCATGGTAACTATCATAGTGACAAAATACTTCTAACAGCTGACCTAGAAGTCAGGGATTTGGGGATACACATACCGAGTCATCTAGCCTTTGACCATTACATGTCTACAGTAGTGAGAAAATCAGTCTATGTTATGCAACCTACAAACAAAGGTATGGCATCTAGGTCCAAGGAAGTAATTGTTCCAGTGTATTTGGTATTCATCAGACCCATCACTGAATACAATGACTCCTTTGGTATGTACCTTACCAGGCACATCCAAAAACTGTAATATCCATAGAGGTTACTTATTAACAGAATACAAGGCATAAGTAACATGTACTATGCAGACCACCTCAAGGCTGTATCCATATATTCAGTCTTCTATAGGATTTTGAAGGGAGATCTATGCCTGGCATACAAAGCATTTTCAAACCTACCTTGATGGACCTCCTGCATAACTGCAAAACACACAGCACCAGAATTATACATTCTAAAGACTTATACCTTGCCTGTGATATAAATAGGATATCCTGGAGAAACAGGTATGTATCCCAGAGACTACCCTTTCTGTGGAGCAGGCTCCCCTTCTATGCAAGCAGATTTCTTCCCTAAACCAATTAAAGTGTAACTTGCACAATTGGATGGAGAACAGGAAATGCATCCTTGGTTTAGCATGTATGTGTCTAATGAACACAGGTAGCCTGTAAATGTTTCATTTTACAGACCACTAATTATAAATGTTTCATCTCCCAAGCCCCTGCTTACACTTATCAAGGATACAAGAACTCATCAGAGATTTGGGTTGCATAGCTAGGCTTAAAAAGGTCCTTGTAGTCATTAGCCTAGTAAACATCTATGAACATTTGAACGTATGAAAGATCCCTGAAGCTAATATGTAGAAGGCCACACATACTTTGATATCTACTGAGATGGATACATGATCCCAATGGGGCTGCAGATGAGGCCCACATATGTCCACTATTATTTACTGTCATGGAGAGCATGAAATGTTAAGTGTGGTCATTAGACCCAGTGCCTCCAGGGGTGAAATCATGCACCCTTGATAGCATCTGCTGCTATGACAGCCTGTTTAAGGCACAAGTTCTCAATTTATGCATCAACCCCTAACATATTTTTGATTTCTCCTTTGCTTGAACACAAACATATGACATCTTTGTATCTTGTAAGTGATAGTTACCATTTGCTGTTTTGCCTTGTATTGTGTTGTATTGCATTATATTGTATTGTGCTGTATGACATGTTGTAAGATTTGTTAACGGTGTAGTTTTTCTCCCTGGATCTCTGCTGGCATAGTTGAGCTTCCCCAGTAAACATATGTTAATAAATAAATAAATAAATAACAAATAAACTAAATAAATACATATATTTTTATTAATTATTATACATGGCTGATATGTAAAGAGGCAAGGAATTATTTATTTTGTTCCAGTTGACACTTGATCCCTTAAGACAAAATACTTTATATTAATTGAAAGCAGTATTCACCAGAGACAGAACAGTAGATAATACAACACAATAGGCTCTGGTTTGGTGCACTTACTCAAGAGTACTCCATATGCTCCCATTCAGGATTTCAAATATATACAGAGATATAGAGAGAGAGTGTCTCTCAGGGATTCATTAAGATCCCTAGTATGGGCCATAAGATCCATGGTAGAAGGGCCCTGCTCCCATAATGCAGTATTTTGTAATGGTGTCTACTGTTCCTCCATCTCCTGATCAGCATGGTGGTAAAGTGCCATTATGCCATGAAGTGATTACTGATGTGTATTGTGCCCCCCCACTCCCTATCCCTGTACTGGTAAGTTACCATTATGGCATAAAGAGATATCCCTGGTTTGTAATGCTCTCCCCACTGCCAGCTCCAATCTCCATACTGGTAAAGCACAGTTATGACATAAAGAGATAGTCTTGGTGTCCAGTGGTTTCTTTCACACACACACACACACACACACACACACACACACACACACACACACACACACACACACACACACACACACCTACCCCTAGATCCAGAGACACATGTCCCTGGAGCCCAGTGCTTCCATCATGGCCCAACTCAGGTTGCAGATGCTGCTTGTTCACATGAAGGTGTGATGGCCTCCCACTACACACACATTCACTCCATATATAAACACACACACACACACACAAACACACATAACTCGTCACTAACCCCCCCTCATTGGATCTCCCAGGCAGACACTTATACCTTCATTCTCACATGACAGTCCTCGTATGCATAGACACACACAAGCTCTATGCTGTCATTAAATTCCCAAGTACTTACTTTTACTACGATGGATGAACTTGACCTTTTGACCAGGTTCAATGCCATGAGGTACACTGAGCATCCTTGCTAATCTACATGGGCAAGCAATTCCATGAATCACTTGGAGCATGAATGACTTTTTGGAGGCAGTTCCACAACTGAGAACACATGGATAATTAGCATATGCCTGTCACCCCAAACTGCCACATTAGCATACATCACAGCAGTGGAGTCAGTCCTATGAGGTGCTGCAAGTCTTCTTGCAAAAGCACCATGTTGCACTGCGGTTGAGCTTTCTATGAGTTCATAAAGGTTACTGTGAGTTATACACAATGTGTACGCCTCACAGTAACCTTTATGAATTCCATCCCCTATCCTAACAGTAAAGCAAAGTAGCTGGCTTTCAGAATATATGCCCAGAAGATAGATCAGGACCATTGAAGTGTGGTACTTTAAACCCTTTGGTACAGCAAGACACTACACTTAGTTGCTGAGGGAATGGCCTTCTCTTTAATCCACATAAAGAGGATATTATTTTTCATCAAAAATGTTGATGTTATACTGAATAAAGACTTGACTCATATGGGGTACATGCTTAAAAATCTTTGTACCATTAATGGTAATAAGAACCAAATCAATTTCCAATATGCGCTATGGTGAAAGATGTAACATTTAAAGTTGTACTTCTTGTATTAACTTTATGTCAGATAAAAAACAATATTAGCCTATGAGGTGTACTACTGTGCAAAACTTAGACTAGCATTCAATTTGCAAATTTATAGTTCTAAAACCCAACAATACATTTTTCTTAATAATAAAAGTAGCATGTCCCTATTATTTAGAACAAGACTCCATTATTTATACAAGACTTATCATCCCTTGCTTCCTTTAGATATAACCTGGAAAACAGGGTCAGTCAAAGTGTATTCAATCCAAATGTTAAGGACCCAGAGTTCTTTGATGTCCTTTGGGACATAACTTTGTCATTAAACTTATGTACTGCTGAACTTATCTCATGCAGCCAAGGATCTGGGAAGATTTTACTCTCAAACCCTTAAGATGTTTATTCAAATTTAAATTACTTTGAAAGTGTAATCACACCTGCTCAATTCATCTCTCACAGTTCATCTATCAACAAGATCCTGCTTCTTCAAGGTCTTGTGAGGAGCCATGCTGGTATTGCAGCTATTTTCCATGGTACCAGTGCCTTATAACCTCAGGTGTTCTGTATGTTATAAAGGTGTGCAAGAGGAATAGGTTAATTTATTTCTAGATTTTTTCCTCCGTCTGTTGCATAAAAAAGCAGTCCAAAGACCATACCCTATTGCGCTTTGTTCTGCTTTTACTTTAAGTTGCTTTTTATGTTTGACATCTAGCATTAAGATAATATAAATCCTGGATGACACCTATAAAATCAACATGTCTTAGGGTATACAGAGCTGAGAAAGACAGGGTAGTAGGGCTAAGAATATTAAAAAGTATTTTAAAATTGTATACTGTTCTGACAAGTGCATGCTTTGTCCATTACATTAACAATATCCCAAATATAATTAAACCACATATGGACAAAATTACCCCATTAAGGAAAGTTTCCTTATCAAAGAGAAGCCATTACCAAAATGCTGAAAGAAAAAATCACAATTACTGAATATAGAAGTCAGGACTGATGTCTTAAATATTTTGATGTTTAAGCTAAGTAAATAATCACACTATTGAATTATATTTCCATGTTTACAATTTAAAACTTGTTCCAGTATTTTCAATTAGCTTTTGGGCTGGAGCCAAGTGGAACTACCCAGAAATCATATTTGTAAGTTGCAGACTTCAGACAAATGGGCCGATTGTCATTTCCTCCACAGTGACACTGTAAAGTAAGATTTTCTCTAATTCCCAGACAGCAGAGATTTAGTAGCAGATTATATTCACAGCAGGACCGTAGGCATGCATGAATAATGGTATTAACATCCCTCCTCCAATATCATGTTCTATTTTAATACAAAGTATTTGAAGACAAGTGGTGTTCAGTAAATTCTCCATTAGGGACTGGTATACAGTACCAGTAATTAAATCTAAGCAGATACAAACCACATATCAACAATTTTTCTGTTAATGAGCAAGCAATAGATTGGATGCTAGTAATTATGGACAGGGTGCAGCAATATGGAAAAATAGTTTAAATGCAAAAGTAGACTAACAGGCTGTAAAGGACAGACAATGATAAAATGTAATGGCAGACTTTTCTCTGAGTTGAGTTCACACATTGCATACTTCTGTATATAGTTCACCAGATGAAGCAGATCTGTTATATGTGTAACAGCTCCACCACCATTCAAACACTAGAAAACAAAATGTGTAGCTTTATTACACATTCACTGTTGCAAACTCCAGGTGTTCTGGCTGAAGTATGATTCTCAATCTGGAAATATATCGCTGATGTATAAGTATTATTTTGGCATTTTAACCTTTCAGAGTTCTGCATTGTCTTAATTTTGCCTGACTGAATTATTGTTTGCCTGACTGAATTATTTTATATATTTTCTGGCATTGTTTTATGTTTCTCATCTGTCCTGAAACTGTTTTTTTTTTCCCTTTCTCCCACCCTATTCTTGTAGTGTTGTTATAGTTGGTGGCTTTGCAGTTGCCCACCCCTACTGTAAATTTGATCTGGGACACCCCTCCCAGTCTGGTGTTCACTCTACTTAATACTGAGAAAACATCCGAGAAGGCCAACCCACTTAGGTTCTTAACCTTGAATTTTTCTTCTGGTCCTCCTTCCTCTCTCCTTGCACTTTACCAAAAAAATTGCACTTTATTTTCCTTTTACCTCTTCTTAAAAGTACTCAATTGTATTTATTCTGCTGCATTTATTACTGCTTGGTAGTAGACTGATTAAATTGTAACTGTTATTCTAAGTCTTTTGGTTTAAGCACTTGGGCTTCAGACCAGTTGTTTTACATTAAGAAGGTTTGTGGTCCGCACTGTTGTGGCAGAACAGGTTGCTTACATCCTTCTAAGTTGGGAATTGTTGATTGAAGGCTCAATGTCTGTTATTCTAAAAGTGTATTTGATCTGGTTTAAGCACTTAGGCTTCAGGCCAGTTATTTTACATTAAGGAGGTTTGTGGTCTGCACTCTTGTGGGAGGAGAGGTTATTTTCTGCCCTTCTTAAATGGGAGTTTCCTGTTAAAGGATTATTGTGCCTGCTTATTTGAACTGTTTCTTTCTGAAATTGGTATGCCTTGTTTGCTGTAGCATAGACTAATTCAGACCTGCTGAATCTAGCTTTGTTTGTATAACTTGAGCACTAATCCAGACCATCTTTTTTTGGAGAAGGTTCCCCTGCACCCCAGTGGCAGGAGTGTGCAGTTAGAACTTGTCTGATCGAAGACTGCTAGAAGGGGGCTCAGTTTTTAGCTTTTTATTGGTTAATTTGTTTAAATCAGTTTGCTCATTTGCTACTTTTATTTAAAAAAAAAATACACGTTATGCATCGCCGCTTAGCTAGGGTTAAACTATTCCCGGCGCCATAAAGTCTACTCTTCCAATTTTCCTTTAGAACTAGGCAGATTTTAGTTTTAGCACTCAAATTTGTTTCTTTGAGCTCAGCACTTGTTCAGAACTCATTGTAAGCGCTAAATAAGCTACAAATTACTACAGCACTCACCTTTCCTCACTTGTCTAGAGGAAAACAGTTTTTAATACTTAATAAATAAGCTCCTATCCAGGCATGACTAAGGGTCAGCTCCCAGTGTTTTCTCCTGTCTACCTGATGAATCTTTGCATCTTGGGGCAATGCAGCAATTACCTCATGTACACAGACAACCCTCTCCTTCTACAACCCAAAACTACAGCCTTGCTCAATCAACAGAGACCTCCAAAGCAGAAATGCAAGCAACCTCCACCCCCCCAACGCAACCCATATGACACATAGCACACAAACTCAGTGTGCCAATCAACCACAGCCCATAAGGCATAACAATGTGCCCAACACTCTAGTCATAGGTGACTCTATAGTCAGGCACACTGATGTTCCACTCACCAGGCTAAACAAGGAGAAAGTTACTGTCAGCTGCCTGTCGGGTGCCAGAATCCACCACATAATGCACACACTCAGGTCACTCCACAACAAGTAGAAATATTACTCTGTCATTGTCCATGTTGGTGTGAATGACTTGAGATGTACCTCATTGGACTACATGAAAAGAGACATGGAGGAGCTCTCTGATCTTGTAGCCCAGGCAGTTATGACCCTAGCCCTGAGTAGCATCCTGCCATCACCCAGAATGATACCACAGTACAAGGACAAAATGTTTGACTTCAACAATTGGCTAAGCTTCTGGTGTCATTCTAAGGGGATCCAGTATCTGCTGCCTGGGATGACATGATCGACAGACCACAATGCTTTGCCAGAGATGGTCTGTACCTGTGGCTCTTGGGATTCCGGATACTGGCTAAGGCACTTGCCACCCCTACAGTGCCTTTTTTTTAGGCAAGGTTCAAATGACAAATTCACCATCGTAACAGGTACAAGCAAGTAAAATCTGAGGGTAATGCTAGAAGTCTAAGCATCAAAAATACATTCACTTGAGGCACTCCTTAAAATGGGCAACAATGACATCTGTGCAGTGACAGAGACCTGGTTAAAGGCTCCAGAGAACACCCCTGCATTACCAGGCTATAATGCATACCACACCGGCCACCTAACCTGGACCGAAACACTAAAGGCAGAGGCATGTCCATATTCATTAAGGATATCCACACCTCCAGGCTAGTTGCTCAGCAGAATGCATCCGAGAGTATCCAAGTGCAACTAACTCTGGGCAAGACCTCAATCCAAATTGTAACTTGCTACAGATCCCCCACCATGCCTGAGTATTTCCACTCATTTCTTGATACACTGGAAAATATTAGGGTACAACCCAACACCCTAATAATGGGTGATTTCAACTACCCCACCATTAACTGGAAAAACTACTCATGTACCAACTCATATGCTCAACATTTTCTGGAATTCACAAATTCCAATGCCTTGGATCAACTTATCCACATCCTCACCAGGGGCAGCAATATCCTAGACCTTGTCATTACCAACATGGGCAATCGGTGTAACACACCAGAGGTCAATTCCTCGTTGGTCAGATCCGACCACAAGCTAATCAGCCTATACATCCACATCCTGCCCCCACCCCCCATTAGGGAAACCACCATAAAACATTTCTACAAAGCCAACTTCACACTTCTTAAGACAGAAGTGGCAAACTTCACGACACCCATGCAGACAAACAATAGCGGTGCGGCTGCTGAATCCTACACAAATGCAGTTTATAAGCACTTACACAAGTGCATGGATCGTGGTATCCCTTACAGAACCAAGATGCTATCCTCCAAAAAAGGGAAGCCAATCTGGTGGTCCCCTTCCATAAACAAACTCTACAACAGAAGAAAGAAACTGTTGCAAAAAAGGGTAAAATCCCATGACTGGAGGAACTCCCTGGTCAGCCTCAGTAAGAAGCTGAGATCCTTCATAATATCTTCCAGAGCTAGTTACGAAAACAAAGTTACCACTGATTCTAAAGACAACCACAAAGCATTCCATAGCTATGTCAAGAATCTTAATGGCAACACTCAGATCTGCTCTGAGTTACAGCACAATGGCATTAAAAATACAGAACCAACTGATATTGCCAACATCCTGGCAGATAGGTTCAGTGCTAACTTTACCCCCCTCTCACCCCCTAAAGGGCCCATCTCTATACCGGAAGAATGCAAAGTTCATGTAATCACGGCTGCACAGGTAAAAATCACACTCTCCAAAGCCAAGAACACAGCATCCATGGGACCTGACAACATCCAAGGCTGCTTTCTACATAAACTACAGAATGAACTGGCATCCCACTTAAGCACCATGTTCAACCACAGCCTCACCTCAGGCTATGTGCCCACTGAATGGTGCACAGCAATGGTTATCCCACTCCACAAAGGAGGAGCCACCACGGACCCCTGGAACTACCGCCCCATTAGCCTAATGAGTCTGGTCTTTAAGGCCATGGAATGTATCATCATGGAATTTATAAACAAAGACATTGGTAATCTCCAAACTCTGGACCACACCCAATTCGGGTTTGTAAAAGGCAGATCATGTCTCCTAAACCTGACTGACTTCTTTGAAGCAGTCACCCAAGCTGTAGACAAGGGTAAGGTGGTTTACACAGCCTATCTAGATCTCTCCAAGGCTTTTGACACCATCCCCCACTCTGGAATCATAGATAAACTCACTAAATTAGATATAAATCCCTATGTCACAAGATGGTTTCCAACTGGCGCACTGACAGAACCCACACTGTGAAAGTAGCAGACTCCAAATCCGACTTCATACCAGTGACAAGTGGAGTACCACAGGGTTCAGTCCTGGGTCCTCTCCTGTTTGGTATTTACTTTTCTGAAGTACAGGCTAACACAGAATGTCTTTGGCTAATGAAGTTCACAGATGACTGCAAACTAAGAGCCCTCAAGCTCAATGCCAAAAAGTGCATTGTCATCCTCTTTGGTAAAAACTCTGTACCCATGAGCTACCACATAGGTGGTAGTCTACTTAACACTGAAATTGTGATAAGAGACCTTGGGACACAGGTGGACAGTAGTCTCTCCTTTGATAATCACATTGCCGCAGTAGTCAGGAAATCCTTCTACATGGCACACCTCATCACAAAAGGTTTCTCATCCAGGAAAAAAGAGGTCATTATTCCCCTCTACTCATCACTCATTAGACCCATTATAGAGTACAACGCCCCTTTTGGTATGTACCTCACAAGACATCTACAACTACTGGAAAGGCCACAGAAATACCTCACAAAGAAGATAACCAGCCACAAGCTGATGCCCTATGCAGACCGTCTCAAAAAACTCCAGCTTTACTCCGTCGCATATTGCCTACTCAGAGGCGATCTCTACCTAACATACAAAGCTATGTCAAACCCAGAGCTGCTGGACATGCTCCACTTAAAGAAATCCCAATCCCTCCGAGCTACATGCTCTAGGGACCTAAACCTTGTCACCACAATAAACAGGACACGCTGGAGGGATAGATTCCTGTCCCAGAGACTTCCCATACTCTGAAACAAACTACCTATCTATATCAAACAAAGCTCCTCATTAACACTCTTCAAGAAAAATCTTGATGATTGGATGGGAAATAGGTAATTCACCCCTGGGATCACCTCTGTGGCTCTGCTCAACAGGGGCACAGGAAAATAATTTTCTTGGGTGACAAAAGCCAGGGACCTTTTTGGCTAGGCTTGTATAGGCCCTAGGGCCAATAGACTAGTACTTACATATGAACCTATGAATCTATTCACCAAGAAATGAGCACTACTTTATAACACTTAAAAAGGCAAAAAGTCTCAGTTAACCATAGAGCAGACATGCTCCTAGGATCACAGTCACAAATGTTCAAACTCTTACAGAAACATCCTCTCCTTCATTTAACCTTAAAACTAGTAAGACATACCTCTAGATATAACTAAGAAACTTCATCCACTCAGTCCATAAAAAATATACCCTACACTCCAAGCTACATATCTGTGACTATGCATTCCTTTTTTTCAGGCCAAACAATGGGAATCTCTCCTACCTGAAATTAAAGACTCATTCTCTTATTCCAAATTCCATTTTCTACTATAATCACTTTTATTATATCAAGCAGATTGTACATAGTACCCGTCAGGTCACAGCACTTAAGTTTTCTTTAACTCTTCTCCTCTCTAACTCACCCACTAAGATCTTTTGCTCCTTTTCACATCTCTAATTTAATTTACTCTAATTTCTCAAATGTTTGAAACATTTGTACATATTGTAAATTAATACATTGGATTTATTTTGTATCTTAGGCATTACTGTGTCATTGTACTGCTTTGTTGTCACTTATGTATTATTCTACTCCTGACTATTTTGTATGTCTGGTCAGTTTTTGACTACTGGCTGAACTGAAATTGGTCAGAAAGTATCAGTTCTCTATCTACCCTATTAAAAAAATAAAATGATTTAATGCATAAATATTAATCTTCCAGAAAATGAATATAATTAATTACAAAGTACCCTGCATGAGAAAATAAGAATACTAAAGTATTTTATCCAAAATCTAGTTGTGGACTGCTAACAGTTGTATGGACTAAGAGTTACCCAGTCATCCACATTTTCAGTGTACAGTAAGGATTTTTTAAAACAAGTATCTATAAGGTAGACTGTGTGTAGCATTTAAATGATTTTTTTAATAAAACAGGAATAGTAGAACACTATCACTATGTAACTCCTGTAGGTGTTGGACTTTTAGCATTACTTTGCATGACAGATATTGCATCTTTTAATACTAAGTAAATGTAACACAAATGCTGTATCTAAAAACATGTAGGACTGCATGACTTCTGTAATCCTACTCTAGAAATAGACATACTATGCGATTCATCTCTATTACCATCATCAACTCTAGCTTTCTAGAAAGTTGCTGAAGAAAAAGTGTTATTTGCATGTCTATTCACATAGGACACTGAATGCAAGTGCGTTAACAACATGCAGCAAAACAAGCATAAATAACTCAACATGTGGCAGCTGTTAGAATGATGATTTGTAACACAATACTGCAGATGCTTTCTCGAGAATAAATATGTAGAAATATGTCCATATAGATTTTCAGGAGACTATTTTAAGATGATCACAGACAGGAAGTCCACAAAGTATATATTGTGCAAGTTACCTGTCAATGTAACAAAAAAGCCACTTTGGAGAATGACATGGCTTGAAAAAAAACTGAACTGTTAAAAAAGACTGAAGAATTTTACACGTTAGTCACCATAAACTAGAAGATCTAGAAGACAAAGAAAGGCCTTATTGGCACAACACATCTGGATAAATGTATAACAGAAAAAATAAGCATATCATGAACCTCGACAACATCAGAAATGATATTTTATTTAATTTCATGGAAGCATGTTACTTTGAGTGAAAAAGAATTATCGACTAAGGATCAGTTGATGGACATCTTCAGTTGGACCGAATGCAAATGGAGCTGGTTATATATTGTTATAATTGAAGTGATGGCGGAGATCGCAACCTCAAAAAATGAAGACATTATAGCAGTGCTTAAGTATATATGCCATCGGACGAAAGAATTAATACTGAAGAATAATTCTAATTTGTCAGGAAACATCTAGTATGCCAAGAAACATTGCTTACTATGTTGACAAACATTGGCTGTATTCTTGAGTAAGTATTAATTGCCTAGTCTTTCAGAATCATTAATATACACAACACAATACCAACTCCTTTTAATGAAGACTAGAAATTTGTGTACACCAGTCTGATGATTAGAGATTTCACATTATTTAGAATTAAACAGATTTAGGAAAGACAACAGTATCACAAGGGGTATTTTTAGATTACTACCTTGTTTGTAAGTGCTTTGTAAATATAATAAAGTTTCTAAAGACATGGTGGATTATGGATGTTATCCATGGCTCAATGTAAGAAAATAAAAGCAAACTACAATCCCCAAAGTGAATTTCTGTGAATGTAGCAACCAGTCTCTTAAAATGTATAGCCAATACTGGAATCCAGAAATATTACATCATCACTAGAGGACAGAAAATCCATTTTGCTAAGAAAAAAGAAAGAAAGAATGGGATGAATGTCTTAAAGGTTAGAATGTGGATATTTTGGATTATTTGATGTTTGTTAATATTACCAAATAAAAATGTAATTATTTCCTGAAAAAAAAAGAAAAGAAAAGCAACAAATTCTAGTGTTGTGAATTAGATTTTGTCCTTCATACCCAGAACACTGACCAGCATTTCTAAATTTCTGCCTCATATAAAACATTATCTGTACCATTACATAGTCCATTACTGTGCAGATATGGTAAACTTAAAAAATAGCCCTTCGGAATATAAGCATACACAACCAAATGATTTGGCAACAGCACTCATTTGACAACATTGTTTACATCTACAAGTCACATTCCTATGTCATTACTTAGCTTGGATGACCCCCTCTCCCCCGAGTAGCATATTAAATTGTACATGCACCATGAACTTTTCTTTGAATTTATTTATATTACCCTGTAGAGGTATCACATATGGTAATAGTTGCAAAAAGTAAACATTTGATATGTAAAAATGCACTGGTGAGAGAATCTTTCTATCCACAATATTTGGACAAATGAAAAAAGTTACTTTTCACATTCTTTCCATCATTTTCACACTTAAAGTTTAACCTCAAAAGTCTTTGTGGCACTACTACAGAAAACTGTTCTTCCAGCTCATACCAACCCCATCCTTAAAGTAAAGCATAAAGTCATTCTGTAGTCCATGTCAATAGAAACAAGGTTCCATTAGAAATACCCACTCATACAAAATATGGTCACAAGATGAAATGCAGATCGAATTTGACTCTTGTGAGGTCAAGCTAACTATTAATGCAGAAGTGATAAGAATAAACTTTGCTTTATTACTTGGGAGTTTTACTTATAAATCTAAATGTAACCCACAATACCACTGCCATAAAGATTAATAACATAAAAGCAAAAATTAGTCATTTAATGATGACATAAAATAATTCCTGGCTATTCTAGTCTCACTCTCACCAAATATGATTTTTTTTTAATTATTATTAGAAAGATAGTCGAGTACAACTTCACAGCACAGAAAATACTAAGATATTTGGAAGAATCATGTGATAACTAAGTTACAAGAAAGCTTTCATAGACATAAAAATACAAAACTATAATGCACAAAATTATCTGAACACGTTAATTATGACCATTCTTTGATAAAAAGATTCTGATTATCCATCAAGGAAAATGTTACAAGTACCTGCCAGTAGTTAAGGATACCAGTGTGAAATGTTATTATATCATACAATTCATTATTTTTTATTGACATAGAACTTGATAAATTTAGTTTTAATAATATTAAAACAAATACATGTTGGAATATGAAGATCAGAATTCCAAAATGTAGTACTGCTTAACATAATACTACAAGAACACCTTTAGCCAAAAAAATGGAATTCCCCCTCCATGTAAAGTGATATTTAGATTATATAGAATGATATACATAAGGTACAGCTGGACTTGTTTTTGTTCAGAATGACATAAGTCAAATACATTTAAAAACATTCTGATGAACATGATATTTTACAGCAGAAACTAGTCTGGCAAAACAGCTGTAGTTCCATGCCATTTCATCTAAGGCTGGAAAAGAGCACCCATTTTGTAAACAACGGAAAGCATATCAAAACAGTTGCCAGCCTCTTTATTTTGAACTTAGATGACCTTCAGGCCTAAGTTGAATTCCTAGTTCCACCCCTGTCTCACTACTTTTTCTATATTTTTAAATATATCAGTAATGAAATCTCTCAAATTTCATTTGAAGCTGTTATTGTAGTAAGTGAAGAATAATGGGATTACCACTGTCACCCAAACTGCACACACATAGAACATTCTAGCTTAATAGATGACCAGTAGGAACTTGCATTTTATTTATTTTTATATCTTAGCAATGTAAAAAAAAAACAATTTTAGGAGTCGCCAAGAGTATGTAAGTAGAGTGACTGATGTTAATGTTCACAGTTGTAAAGCAACTTTATATACACTGAAGCATTGTTCACTATTACAGTTATAACCATTTACAGATATATTTACTGCTAGCATTCCTGAATATCGAGTTATTAAAAATATATGAGACACAGGTTTATAAAAAGGATGCAGTGCCGGTTTCAAATGCTGCCTAGGCAATTGAAAGGGAAGTACATGCACCTTCCTCTTACGTGTGTCTGTTTATCACAAAGGCTTATATGTAATGTCAAGTTATGTGATGTCACAACTCAACCTGATGTGAAGTTATGTGATGCCACAACTCAAACTGATGTGCAAGTTTAGTTTGGTGTTCTAAATGCTGAAAATCACAGTGATACAACACAAAACTTAATCACTGCCTGGGCTTATTTTGCCTTATGCAATGCATGTAAGGTATAAGTCTGGTATATATCACAGAGATTAACTGACATTTTAGAAAGAATGACACACAAAGTCCTGTCAATGGGACAGCACTGAGGTCTTTCTCTTTGAAAAAAAAAACAGTAATGCTGTTGTAAGTGACCTTCTTCTTCTTTTTTCTGCTTTTCCCGGTTAGGGGTCGCCACAGCGGATCACCTGTCTGCTCATGACTGGCAGTGGAGTTTTATGGTGTTGAGTTGCCAACCGGGTGCCCAACCTTCCACAGAAGGCACACGCACATGCACACACTCATGCCTAGGGCCAATTTAGAGTGTTCAATCCACCTGCAGCATGTCTTTGGGATGTGGGAGGAAACTGGAGCACCCAGTGGAAACCCACATGACCACAGGGAGGACATGCAGACTCCACTGTTGTAAGTGACCAGTGTTAGCAAACTATACAAAAGTACAATAAAGGCAATCATGCCCCCTACATACAGAACTGATTTCATGACATGGTCACATTTTAAGTCCTCTGCTAAAAATGCATGACTTTTTTTTTTCTGTTCTGATAATCCTTTTATCAGATGGCCAATATCTGGTGCAGTCCCTTCTAGTTGTTTGGGCAAGTGTTAGATTTCTGATTCTGCTGGTCCAGCAATGTGTGCAGTTGTTCTTACGATGATTTGTAACAAGCAAGGTAAGGTCCAGAGATTAGAAATGCTAGGCAGAAAATGATATGTTGCACACTGAGGAAGGGCATTGGCCTGAAAGCATTGTGTATTCTAAATAAATATGTTTGCTACTTATTATTATCTACCCGGCATTTCTGTTCACTTGACTTTACCTTGCTCTTTATGAATATTTTGTGCCTGGAGTAACAGTTAACCTTAGAGCTGGTCCTAGCTGCTTTTCCTTATGATGATTTGTGCCAGACATTACATGACATGAATCAGATATTCTATTAACCAATGTTTCATACAGTTCCAACATAGCTATTACAACTGTTCGACAGGAGACAAAGTCTGTTTTGGCAATAAACAATAAATAATTATGTCATTACTAAGTTAGATGGTTAAACACATACTACATCTTACATGTAAGACTTTACAACCAATTTAAGACCATTTCAGATATACTATAAATAAAGAACAATACATGCAATATGTTATTTAATAAGATCATTTTGATTTAACTAATTTGTAGTTGAAAGTTTCTAATGTAAATCTTCTAAATGTTAGCTACACAGCTCACTCTGCTATTCAACCATATATAAAACAGTTTGTTGTCAGTGTGCCTCTGTATAATGTATGGTTTTGAGGCATTAAAGAAACCTTGTGTTATTTCCATCAGTGGCCTAATAATGTATTATCAATTTTGTCAGTTAATAATATCAATAAAAACAGCCACTGTAACTTGCATGTACTGTATGGAAATCAGAAAATGCAATAAAAAGTTTTCTTACTTTATTTCTAGGAATTGTGAACTTTACTTTAGGAATTAAATATGTCTGTTGAGACCTGTTTATAGCAGATATTTTCATTTATCTCTGGCTCTAAAGACATTAAAGACACTGATGTCTTTAATCTTCTTGCCTCTGTGATGAAAGATCCTACAATTATCAAAATCAATTTTGCTAATTACAAGATTACAGGTTAAAACATATCAGTATTTATTTGTACTGCAACTTACTTTATCTAGTGTGACAGAAAATGCAGTAATTAAAATTGAAGTACAGTAACCACGCATGCTGGATTCATCCTCCTGTGTATTCACAATAGCTACACTCTGTCAGCTGTGCATAGCTTTTAACATCAGAGAGATTTACCAACAGATTGGTTTTGTAATGTTTGCTGAAAGATATTCCCTCATAATGAAATTTGGTTTCAGAATCACTAACCTTGCTGGTTTTGTGCTTCTCAAAGTGACCAATTATTTGTACTATACAGATCCCACATGTAAAGATTGATAACACTATGGCTGTCACTTAAGAAAGGAGAGGGCAGAACCCATAGTATAGCACAGTACTGCTAGACTATAGCGGACTATGAAATGCCAAAACATAGGTGAAGATACTGATAAAGTACGCAACCACTGTAACAGTAAACAATAAACTAGGACAACCATGGTCACAATATCTATAGTTTGGTTTATATAATGCCAGAAGCAGACTTTATTCTACTAGACATATTTTTAGTAAGTGTCTTAATGCAGCCCCTTGTGACAATAGCCATTTGCGGGAGAATATCCATAAAGATAAGTAGTTGTAAGTCTGGCTGGGTATTTTTTTTTTTTTTTGTCTTCAGCAGTGCCTTAAGGAGTTCTGCTGCAGTGCTAAAAGCCTGAAATAAGACAGAAATGCCTAGCTATCAGGAAAGCTATAACTGCAAAATGCCATTGAAAAGTTAGGTTAGAAAATGAAAGGTGTACAATAAGGATCTACTGCAAGTGCTAGCATACTACTAGCTCATAACACACTCTGCTGCCACTTGTGTTGGCAAGTGCTCTGACTCCCACCACCCTGTTTCCTGTACACTAACACTAAGCTAACTATCCCACCTAGAACTCTGGCCCTGTCCCTTACCCCAAATACAACCTTGGATCACTTCCTAAGCATAAAATCCACCTCTGCTCCCTAACCTAATGATCCTTTGTGTACAGTGACCATAGTATCCAGGAAGGTATCAATTACAGTCAAACATTCTAAGAAAAGTTTAATAAATGGGAAGATATTTTTGAGTCCCTACTATAATTTTTTTTGTCCCTACTATAATTTTTTTTGAAGTAGTCAATGCTGCGTGACCAAATTTTAAATAAATCATTAATAAAATGCAAAAGTAAAGGGTCTATGTCCACAGTGCCTTAGAAATACCTCTGACAGAGTTGCTGTGAAGAGGTTTGCATATTCAGGCACCATCCTAGCTCATACTCTGCTACCCTCAATCTGAGTACAATGTTCTAAAGTTTAAGGCATTATATGTCCAAATGAATTTCATGTCATATCCAACTACATTTGGGGTAATGGCATGATGGCATTTCTTCAGACAAGTGAAAATGCAGTCCTTGTGTTAGAGATATGCCTTTCTTCTTTGTTAATGAGTACTGAATCTATTGTGTTCTGCATGAAGGGCGTCAAGTTTTATGTCAGGTCACACTTGGTCTTCTAAGGTTTCAAGCTAATACCCACACACGCACACATTCAATCACTCAGACAAACAGGAAAACCATGCAAATGAGGTGAATTAGAGATCCAGGAAGCAGCCAGGTGTCTGTACAGGAATAGTGTAACCTGTAGAAATGTATTTAGTTACTAACCGAATACATTTCTGCAAATTACAAAACAGAGGCATGAAAATTCCAAATAAAGCATGTATTCAATGTAGTAGGCAAATATATGGCTACTGGCATGAGAAACAGTTGCAAAATTATAAAAAATAACTTTTATTTTTTTTTGGCCAACTTCAGACGTTTAAGTGTAGGGTAGCAATGCACAAACGGGATCGGCCCAAAAATAATAATAAAAGTTGGAAATCAGCTTTTAAACCCAAATCAGCATTTTGCCATGATAGTCAATGGCATGCATAAGACAACAATACCAGGGAATAGTGGTTGCTAAGGGGGAAGGCTCAGTGTGAGTGTGGTAACTATGAATTAGCATTCTGTTTTATGCAAATGAGGGTATTGATACTGAATCACAGATTTTCTCTCAGTGTTAGCTTTCACCCAACCGTGTAGGTGCAGCAACACCATGGTATAGGTATAAGAGGTAGATGAAATCCTAAGGGAGGGTGTCATGCATGCTGTAAGCTTATTGGACCTCTGTGGTCCATGTTTGCCCTTAGCTAAGCACAGCAAAGAAAGGGTGTGTGTCTGAGGCTGCCTAGCAGTGTTTACATTGCCTAAACAGGTGTACGCTTCATGCACCAGGTTTTAAACCAAAAAAAAAAAAAAAACAGGAAATAGCAGCTATGTTCACATCTAAGCACTGGGTATATGTGCCACACCTTGGGGCTTAAACGGGAAGGCAATGGGAAGGGAAAACAGCAGTAGGAAGGCAATCAAGGAGGTCTAGCATAGATGCAGGTGAAATGTATCAGAATCACCCAATTACACATAAAACAGCCTAGTACATTACTATAAACTATGCAAACACCTTCCAGTCTGTTTTTGTCCCACAAACTCAACACCACCGGTGTACACAGATGGGGAAATTTTACCTGACAAAACAAAAAAATGTTAGGGGCTGCTGTTGCTCTCATATATCAATATGTATAAGAGGCTGAGGGTGATAAGGATGTGAATGCTGATGACCAACCCACAGTGAGGAGAAGGAGAAGGAGAAGAGTGTACAGACCCAGGGTAACCTGCCAGGGGCTACATGTGCTGGAGATAGTGGAGTGCTATAGGGTGGACAGGGACATTCTACAGCAAATTGTTGAGCTGTGCTGGCCATGCCTCACACACAGAACCAACAGAGGGGAACCCATCCCAGTGGATATCAAGGTATGTGTAGGCTTAAGAATACTAGCCACAGGTACCTTCTAAAGGCAAACTGGGGATATCATGGGGATCTTACAGGTATCAGCATCCAGGGTACTCCACCAGTTTCTGGATGCCATGTCAGCACATGCTGGTAACCACATATATTTCCTCAACACTCGTGAGGCATTGACCAGCAATATGCATCTCTTCCACCAAATAGCAGAATACCCTGAGGTACTGGGTGCTACAGACTGTATGCACCTACACATCAAAGCACCACCCAGCGAGCAGGGTAGGGTCTATATAAACTGCAAGGGCTTCCCCTCCATCGACTGCCAGGTCATGTGCAATGTCCAGAGCATTATAATGAATGTATGTGCTGGCAACCCTGGAAGCTATCACGACTCCCATATCTGGCAAATGACACAGCTGTACCAGTCATTTGCCAGTGGGGACATCCCAAATGGCCACCTAGTGGGGGATGCTGGTTAAGCACTGGACCTGTGGCTGATGACACCCCTCAGAAATGCACGCATACCCAAACAAGAACTCCATAATGAGGCACATGCACAAACCGGAATCATAATAGAGCATGTGTTTGGGCTACTCAAGTCACGGTTCTGCTGCCCGGACATATCCAGTGGGGCCTTGCAGTACTCTCCAGCTACATGTATACAAATGTTCATACTATGTGCCATGCTACACAATATGATACTGTGGAAACAGCTGCAGCAGGAACAGCATGGGGCAAGGCCACACAGCCCCCTACCATTGCCAAGGCCATCACAGGCACAGAGGAACTCAGAGGAGGAACTACCTGAGCCTGCCCATGTAGGCAGAAGGAGGCATGCCCAGTATGCCCAGGCCTTGGCAAAGAGGCAATGCATAGCACATACACTGACATGGTAGGGACCCAGGGAATGACACCTTTCTCTGACTCGCACATACAGTAAAAGGGATTCCAAACATGGCAATACCTGTGCTTTACCATGTATAGGGAGTGTACTATGTGCATCCGACATAGTCAGCCCTCCAGCAACATCCACAATACTGGCACAGCTACAAGGTAGGTTAGTCTTCCTATCAACTGATGACTGTAGTAATATGTTCTGATAGTTGTATCTATGGAATGGATGTGAGCATGCGAGGGAATTGGGTAGCTGAATGGGATGGCAGCAGATAGTGTACATCTATATGGGCAGCATGAAATCCATAACAAATACTGCTGTTAACATACTAGGCAGTACTAGACAAGGTGACAAATCCCACTGCAGTACATGTGGTGGCCCAAATGTGTGCCCATAGGACACACACATGCTTGTCAGTGTGGCTCACATACCTACCACCAGCCTCTGCCAGCAGGAAAGGTGTAGATGACCATAAAAAAAGGCTGGACTAAGGCCTCCAATTAGTGGCAATGGTTAACAGACCCCTCTAGACCTACACAGACAGACTACAACAGGTCTGGCAGTTGTATGTCAGTTCTGAAGGGTAAGAAGTCTGAAATTGAAATGTAGGTCAATATAGTCTAACATCTGTACACTACTGATATGCCTCCAGTCTGCATGATAGGTCAAAATACAAAATGAAATAGAAGCCAACAGAGTATTTGAAATACCAGTACAGTCATACCAAATGTTTAAAGTCATCAGGTGTGCTCCCCCAATCACATGTAGAAATGCAGTAACATGTAAGCGTGAGGTGTAATAACAGTGGAGCACAGATTACCAGTGCTGACCCAATCTACAGCATAGATTGCTGCATGTGTACAATACGCAGAGGTCCATGTGTTAGGTTGTCATGTGTTCAATTTTGTATGGAAGTGGTCAGCATGTAGGCATGGAGGGCTGTGTCTCGGGGGCCTATGGCCAGTACTATGGATGATAGGGCCATGTTTTGACAACTGCATTGCCAACCACAATGCTTCTCAGCAATACCCATGTCAGCAGTTGTCCATACTCACTGTCCAGATGTCAATATCTGTCACTGTCTGAAAGATGGACATGCCATGAATGGGGGCCCATACATGCACACAGTACACAGGTGGAAATAACCTTGACAGTGTGCATAAAATGTAACTGTCAGCTGCACACAACTTTGGAATTGTACATACGGGTTAGCAGCACATTAGTTGCCTGTGTAGTATGGAATACTGATGTCATCTGGACAATCACTGGTAGACCACAAAAGGCACAGTTATGAAGTAATGAGAGACTGCCTATGTCCCTGCACAAGGCAAGACAAGGGTAATTTCCCAGGTATATCTGTGAATCAGCTGTAAGTAGCTTCCATATCACACATGCACTCTCAGCTCACTCCACCATCAGCCACAGGTTTATCACAGGTCATATCCTTGCTGTTGGGAATGATTACAGTATGACCCCACTTCTGCATGGGAATACCCACAGAATGCAGCATGCTATGCAGGTATGTCCTAGCTGTAAGCAGCACCCGGTATACATCTGGACCAATGGGTGGATATGTACAGGAACTATTGTCATTAACACCTTGCACACTTACCCTGTCACCCCAGGGGAATCCACTGGCTTGCACCCTGGGAATGTAGAAGTGACAGAATGCACTGGCCTGCTACAGATGGCCTGCGTCACTACCAAATGGCCTACAGTCCTCTGTCAAAGGCCTGTGCCTCATCCATAGTGCCAATGTATGTTATTTCATGGGGTCCCAAATAACAAACTAACACAGTCAACAGAACACAAATGCAAGGCCATGTTGACAAATCCCATTAGCATACCCCCCCATGTCCTACTGCATGAACTGGGGGCCAATCCATAAATACCATTGGGATGAAGGACCAAATATAGGGATACTTCCCAGATATTGCTTGCATAATGTTAGGACGAGGATAGAATAACAGATTGGGGGGGGGGGGCTGTAGATGCATGGACATCATGGAGTGTGTGAAGTCTGAAACTCTGATGTGCACCCATACTACCCCTGCCTACAAACCCAGTAAAGGGTGGCTACAAACCTGCTTGTAAACCACAATGTGAAGGGGAACTGAACAGATATATGAGCCCTGCCTCTGGGTAATCTGGGTGAATCTGTACAGCTGAGAGGTATGGCCACAGCAGGATATGGCCATTCTGTTAAGTTGATATATGTACAACAAGGGGATCCTTAGCCACCATACTACCAAGGTGCTGGACCATTTACACAAACCCATCAGCTAGTGTCTGTAGTTATCCATCCAGAATGGCAAGAGTGTCCAAGAATGTGTAGGCTGCAGACCACAATACTGGACTCAGCTTCATTCATCTTGTATTTCCCAGTAAATAACTGTAAGCAAATAATTATATCTGTCAGTAGTCAATGACATAATACATCACAGTATAAAACAGTACATATGTCTGAATATCTCTGGTAACACCAACCATGTAACACAAGCAGCACAGACAGCAATGGTTACAGTATCCCCCTATCTGTCGCCCATTGTGACTCCATATTGTCAACCTATCTACAGATATCTTACAGAAACAGGTTGCTATCGGTAGGTTGAGAACACCAAACCCTGGACTGGAGTACAACCCTACCTGGAATGGATTCACACAGTCAATACAGAAGGTCATACTGGGCATGCTCCTACACTTAGAGAAATGAAGCCCATGTCTGACAACACAGTGGACTTTACATATCTGTCATTTGCAGATGTCTGTGCACACACATACATCAAATTATACACCATTTATGCCTCACACACACATTGGATAGGAATACTCACACATATCCAAGACCAGCACACTGTAATATGTCAAATATACACACACACAGATGTGGAGAAGAGAGAGACAGACAGTGACAGATAAAATTCCATTATAAGGCTTGTCCCATCCACTACACATCCAATTGGCTGATACCACATGATGTGCTGATGTCAGTCATTGCAGACATTCCTTTTGGTAGCCCTCAGCCCTATTATGCCTGTGGTGCTTGTGATAACTATGTAACACAATAGTAAAAACCAGTATTCATGTAGCATTTATATACTCAGTCCTGTCATATGTAAAGTTGTGTGACTGGGTGTGTGTGCATGTGTGTGTGTTTCCAGAGGAATGATTTATGACCCATTCACACACACTGCACTTCCCATTGCCCATGTTAGCACTCCTGCTGATGTCAGTCATCTTGAAATAACCCTTTGCCCAAATTTCAGTTGTATAAGCTCCGTGGCACTTGAGATAACTGTGTAATACTGTAGTGTAGCAAACTAGTTAGGTAGGACTTTTAATCCTGACCCTGGCAACTATGAACATTTGTGTGTCTGTGTGTGTGAGTCTTTGTTGATACTTGCTTTTGTGGTCATTCACACTTACTGCACTTTCCTCACCCGCCTCCTATAGCACTGCAGCTGATGTCACTCACATTCAGAGATACCTTTGGACAGCTCTTCAACATATAACTAACATGGTGCTTGTGATAAATGTGTAATACCATAGTGCAGCAAACTAGTTAGGTAGGAGTTCTAATCCTGGTCCTAGCAACTGTGTAAATGTGTGTGTGAGAGTGTGTGAGTCTTTGTTGACACCTGCTTTTGTGGTCATTTCACTTACTGAACTTCCCTCATCCCTCCTTTAGCAATGCAGCTGATGTCACTCACCTTCAAAGAGACCTTTGGCCAGCTCTCCAACATATAACCACAGTGGCACTTACGATAACTGCGTAACACTATAGTGTTACGATAACTGCGTAACACTATAGTACCAACACATAACTAGGTAGAGGTTTGAAACTCAGTACTGGCAAGTGTGTATGGTGGGGGGGTCATCAATATCCTGTGTTGGTGTAATTGTGTAAATAACAGGATCCACTGCAGGTTGTGTTTTGTACATTTTCATATTGAGGACCCATATGTCCCATTACAAGGCCAACAGTTGTCAAACTCTGTAGAGGTTGTTGTAGACAATACATAGCCATACATTTATATATAGGCAAAAATTATAATAGCCAGAGACCTCTCTCTACCCACAGATAATACACAAACATGCTTGGCTCTTTCTCTCTTCCTTTCTTTCTTTCCCTCTGTCTCTCTTTCTCTCCCCCTCTCTGGTAGATGTGGAAAAATTCATCTGTTTTGTATAGGCAGCAGCTTGACTTTGGTAGGTAATGCTCATGATCAGCTGATGGCCTGTGCATGAACTGGAGTCCTGCACCTACAATTGCATGTGTAACAGCTGTGGTGTCATTCCTGTAGCCAATTGCATGCAAACACACTCCTATAAGTAAGCAGTGCAAGTAGGTGTTGGCCCTTCTCCCTCACTGTGAGCAGGACTTCATGTGGGTATGTGACAAACGGCATCACAAAGGGTAGTTGGAAATACCCCTTACAACAAACACTGTGGAGACAGGTGAAAAAAACTGGAGGGGGATGTTACAGACTTGGGGACAGAATGTAAGTATTCTTGTTCTACATTTAAAATAATGTTGGTTTAACAGGGTTTGTGTGGATATGGCTGTTCTGCATGATTTAAAGTCTGGCATGACAGTGTTATGTTGTTGAGAAAACTCTCACCTGTAGGGCTATCTGCAGATTGGCCAGAGTTTGGAGCCTAAGGTTTGGTGTGTTACTCACACATTTTCTGTCTTCATAAATGCAGTTCCATACTTTGATGATTGTGCTCAGGAAATGGTAACTTCCATGTGTGTTACTGGCTTCATATCCCTCAGAAGAGATATGTCACAACAAACCCTGTTACACCAGCAATGTTCTAAGTTTATAACTGCAAAATGTCAATACTAGCCCTGTGTTTGTCCCTCTGCCCCCCAAGTCTGTCATCCTTTGTTTATATGTCATGCAGTAAGAGGTGGATATGTACAGTATACCATTATTTACTGACATAATTCCTGATATCAAGCCAGTGATATATCAGACTGCCAGACATGTAATGTATAGGTGGTCTAATAGTTGAGAACAAAACCTGGATATTCTGTGGTAGTCTGTACAGTAGTGAGGTCTATGTACTTATGGTGATTGTTGGCAGAGTGTCTGTATTAAGTAGCAGTGTACCGTGATCATGTTATTTGGCCTGTGTACAGACTGAGTTAGATGTCAGTGTTCTTGGTCCTGTTCTATCTGTAGGGTATCAGAAACCGGAGCAGGATGCACTATCAGTCTATATGTTTGTAGGACCAGACTGAGACATGTACCATACCACAGTCAGGCATCAGAGTGCACTGTGAATTGGGCCAGTATATGTAGGCTTAGTGGGTGAGTGGCAAACATGATGATGACTTTTGTTCACACAGGCCATAGACTGTACTATTACTTAGGCTTACCATTATGCGACTGTGACTGTGTTGAGATTGGTTGTGGGTATGCACTTTTACACTGGTGTCTGTTACTCCATGCTGTTACATGCCTGTAGTGCCTGCTATATTTGCAATTACATGTGTATTCCCCATAGGTAATTTGGGTTAGTGTTGTGGAAGTCTGCCTGTAGTGTAAACAGTGTTTGGTGACATGCCTAGCAGCGCAGTGATGTTATGTCCAGATATTTGTCAGATGCACTGTTGCCTGGCCACCATGCATGTTGTGTATTTCTGTCAAAGCAGTGGGCTGGTGTGAAGATGTATGTCACTAAATAGTGTGAAGTATATGGCATGGGATCTCGGCTCCTCCAGTTAATATGTGTTAGGACAGACAGGAGGGTGTGAATGCATCAACTGTGTGAGCTTATCTAGTCCAGTATTTCTGATATATATCCCCATTTTCATGACTTTAAACATTTCCTTTGTCAGACGTGTTCAACATTTCTTCCACTTAGGCATTCTGTGTATACCTCCTGACTGACCAGATTGTTTCAAACTGTCCACGTATATTGCTCATATTGCTTCTGTATTCCATAGGATCATTACTGTGATTTGTGTGGTACTTCACTATGATGATTTTATGATGTCTGTCAGTAACTGATGACATACATGTCAGTTTCAGAAGAGCCTTCCATCACAACATGTATGTTGATACAACCCCTGTCACTGTAGCAACATTCTACATTTATAACTGCAATACATACATTATGTTCCCTTGCACTAACAGGTTGAGCATTATGGTGCTGAGGTATGACTCCACTACATGGGCAAATGTTATTTATATATATATATATATATATATATATATATATATATATATATATATATATATATATATATATATATATATATATATATATATGTATACATAGAGAGAGAGAAATATTACAAATATATATATATATATATATATATAGATATATACATATATATATATATGTATATATATATATATATATATATATATATATATATATATATATATATATATATATATACATATATGGATCTAACAGAAGACCGACAGCTCAGAACAACACCCACATCACCGACACCAAAAGCCCAACACACGAAATACCGACAACAGCGCTACTGCAGAAAAAAGGAAAATAACATTTCCCCGTGGGGGGCTCCACCCCCTACATCCCCTGTAACTTTAATATACCAACTCAGAGATTGCACTACAGGGCAGGAATGGAAATATTTACATTCCGCACTATGGAGACTTACCGTTTCCCCATTGTCAGTATTTCATGTGTCGGGCTTTTGGTGTTGGTGTTATGAGCTGTCGGTCTTCTGTAGGGGACCCATACATATATATATATATATATATATATATATATATATATATATATATATATATATATAAATATAAAATATCACTATTTCAATCCAGAAGGAACCAGTACACTGTTGTAGCAATAATATGTCCTGTTTATTGAAGGTGACTGCATGACTGCACACAACAGTGAAAGTAAAAACTTTTAAAACAAAACAATTCTCATAACTGCAAACGGATCAAGCGCTTTCATCCACCAACATGTGGACTTCATCAGAATCAATTACAAGGTTTAATTAAACCTATGTAAACACTTTTTGGTGCCATTTCTAATATTCCATTTAAATAAATAGCTCACAAGAAAACAGTCAATATTTACTTAAAAAAATCCATATGTACACCATTACATTTTAAATGTAATTTATGCTCGCTACTAAGCTTATACTACCTAAATACTTAAATGTCCTCTATTCATAATGTAATTGCTCTTTTGAATGTGCTGTCATGGGTTTATGTTATATATAATAGTGTGTCTGACATTCCTTTTGCTGACATATCGCAAATGCATACACTTAAAGACTTATGCTATTGACCATACATCTAATTTTGGTATATGGAATAATACAATATTACATTAGTATGTATATGATAAAAATCCATAAAAATATTCATAAAAATATTGTTAAAAATATTCTTTTAAAAAATATGTGATATTTGAAGTGATTAACTTTTATATATAAATAAATATTATGATTAAATACACATATAATAAATACTCAAAAAGCCTGTAATAAATAATTTATAATCAATTTACAATATTTCTTTTGACTACCCCTAAAATATAAATTCTATATTCCGTTGAATCAAATTGTAACACATTTTTACAAAATACATATAATACAGAAAAATATGTATAAAATATGGACCATAATGTATAAAAATACATAAAATACTTAGTAAGTACTTCTGTAGGGGACCCTATATATATACTCACTGATGACGCTCATAGTAGCGAAACCGGTTTGGGTGATCGTGTAAGCATTAAAGCTTCTTGGACTGCTGCCTATGTCTCCTGATTACTGGGTGCTGGATTTGCTGTTTGGGTACTTTTTATATATATATATATATATATATATATATATATATATATATATACACATACACACATATATATAAACATATATTTATATCCTTTCATGTGTAAACATGAGTGTTGTATATACCTTCTCAGATGTATCCCACCATATTGATCTGATATGTGTGTATTTACATATAAGAACATGACTGATTCAACACCTTTTTCACTTAAAGGTACTAAACAATTGTAGTAGTCAAAGCAGTTGTTCAATACTATTCAATATATGTACTAACTGATATATTTGAAAAAAATAGAGGTCTTCACAGCTCAGATGGCTTAGTGGTTAACTGCTATAACTATAGTGTACAGGCTCCTAGGTTCAAGACCTGTAAGGGCTGTTTATTTTGTTGCTAGGCAGAACAAGGCCTGTTGGATACAGAGTGGTTAAGGCAGTTCTGAGCAGCTTTAAGTGTGTTTGCATTGGTTTGCACGACAGTAAGCGGTGCTAATGTACAGTAAAACGCATAGACGTTTACACCGTGTAGGCTTCGCTTACCACTGTGCAAATGTGCTTAGCATTTTCATTTAAGCAATGCTTACACCTGCTCAACATAGCTCAGTCCTGGTAACCAGTGATCACATTCCAGTCTAATAAAATAGCAGGGTAATGACATCATTAATAAGTGTATTTAATCCCATGTACATAACATGCTTCTATGTGCTGACATTACAGTAGCAAGGGGTGTGAGTATACTGTATGGGACACCTGAGTATACCTGGCTAGTACCGTAATCTTTTCTCTTTGTGTTTCATACATGGGTAGTATCCCAGGTTATATGCAGTCACACTTCCATGTATTGTATCATTATTTTACTACTTTTAACAGTTCTTTTCCTAGTAACAGTAGATTGTAGTACTGAAACCATACACCCCTGCATGCAAAGCTGGACTCTGAGTACTGACTATCGTGTTCTTGGTGTGTGAGCTGTATGTTTTAAGTATCTCCTATTGGATATTGATCTGATATGGTGATATTAACTGTAGACTCCTATGTGTTTAGGACATGTCATTGAGGACTGCTGTCATGTAGTGATGGCATACCTATCAGTGTTACACGTCTATCTGTCAAAGCATTCATCCTAATGCATAACCTATTGGCTAGTTAATTTCTGCCTGTCCTCTGTACAGATGTGCAGATGTCAGCTATCCATCTTGGCTACTTACAGGCAATCTCTGATTGACTGACACTGACGTCTGCCCAGCTGTGTTATGAATGCCACAGCTAGGAAACCCCACCATCTATGCACTACATGCCATGGGTAACTCAACCAGACTACCACAGTCAACAGAACATGCTTGGGTACAGGTATCTAATCTAGACATTGGCCATGTTATGCAACATATGGTGCATACATGTCAACTAGAGCACCTCACTGGCCCTCTGCAAAAGAAAAACAGATGATTGGATGTTGGATTTAACTATCACCCTGGGGTCACTCAAGTGGCATCAGTTGATAGATGGCCTGCTGACAAATGTCAGGTGGCATGACACCAGTGTATCCACATTCCCTGCTCTTCTCATCTCTCCATGGACATTAGCCTGGTACACACCTAGGAACACCTGTACCTATGGACCTCAGTACTGACAAATGTGTCAGTGTGCATTACTGAGAATAACAATGTATGTGTGTTTGTAAACTTGTATACTTAGAAACGGCTGCTGCTGTAATTGACATTAAATACACTGTGTTACACTCTTCACCCTGTGGGCTACCTACAGATTGCAGTACCAGCATAACATTGTTCTACAAATGGGTAGATAGGCGTGGGTTACCCTCTGAGTCCTGGCAAATGTGAGTATGTGTGTGTGCAGTTGTGTGTGAGTGTGCATATTTGTAAGAAACAGCATTCTGAGGCCACATTCTCCAAATACAATAAACCTTGACATACATTATGAATGATGATGATGTTGCTGAGATTAGGAGAGCCATGTCAAACCCTCACCCTACTATCCCTGTGGCATGTGCAATAAATGCATATCCCTGTGGTAGCACTGATTAGGTTGACAAGGGTTTGTATTGCAGTCCTGGTCAATGTGTGATTGTGGGTATGTCAGAGCATTATCATGGGTTTCAGTGAGTGCAGCATCCAATGTGGGGTGTGGATGCTGGGTATACTGTCCTTACACCATGGTACCCCCAGTACATTTCCCAAGGTCCACTGTATGAGGACTGCTGTCACCATCAACCATACAGGTAACTGATTATACTATCCAGTCCAATGATGAATGTGCTGTGTGCAAAAACTCCATAACAGTATGGACTCACTGACAAGGTAGTTAGCACTGCTAAACCCAGTTCTGTCAAATGTGTCTATGACTGTATGTGTTTGTCAATGTGCATATGACAGTATGTCATACTATGTATTGTTCATTAACACCCAGTACATCCCCCATTGCCATACTATACAAGGCCTGGTGATGTTCTTCACTTTACAGGTAACTTGGGACACATCTCTTCCTAAAAGCTCTGTGGTGTGTGCAATTAAGGCCAAACACATTAGTAGCAATAAGTACCTAGGTAGGGGTTCTACTCTCAGTGTTGCCAAGTAAGTGTGTGTGTGTGTATGTGAAGGGATCTACATCTGTTTGCAGAAAATATATGTCCCAGGATATCATCTGTCTGAGAACTAACTGGCAAAAGGTAACATTTCAAAGCAATCCTATTGTGGAAATTCATTCCATCAAAACTAGTAGTGGATGGGTAAATGCCCTCTTCCCCACTGTACAGCTGTACAGTGATACTGGACTTGGTATATATAGTTGGGAGTGGTTGTTGTGGGCACAGCCACCCACATTGAGGTTATTGTTGTGCGTATTCCCCCGCTTAGTGTGCTTTTATACTGTACAGTTTATATTAACAGGTTAAGTAGTTGTTAATCACATTATGTGTGGTTCTACACCATTCCAAACTCTCCAAAGTGGGGGTGGTGTCACCCACACCAGCACACCTATGTTTACCAACTCCAGGATTGCACTACTTTGTGGAAGAGGTATGCCCTGCCAGTGCCATTGTCAACAAAATTAAATTAGCAGATTGATTATTTACTGATGTGATATTTTGGCTATTTGGTCTTGGTGGAATTACATGGGCCAAAATTAGTTCATTGCAAAATGAAGCACATCCATGTGTACTGTATTCTCTGTGTATTGCATCAACACCAAAGCCTCTGTGTGTGTGTGTGTGTGTGTGTGTGTGTGTGTGTGTGTGTGTGTGTGTGTGTGTGTGTGTGTGTGTGTGTGTGTGTGTGTGTGTTATTCAGAAACATTTGGTGGGTGCCACCCAGTACAATTACCATTGTCCACTGTAGAAGAGCTGCTCACATCAGCCACCATGCACTCACCTGTATACACCCCTCAGACCTATCAGCCATGTGGCACATGCAGTAACTCTTATACAGACCTGTTACGTGTGTTCAGCTGTACCCAGGATATGACACAGTCAATGCGTCACCACAGTGACATATCCCTTATAGGAAAGAACAGCAGACCAACATCCTGCTGACACATAGACACCTACAATACAAACAGAATGCATTATGGAGACTACAATCAGTCAGTGTTAATAACTGTGTAAGCATTAAACATTCCAGCCGAAAACACGTTAAACAGCATTACATTGCTAAACCTTAGTACATTCACCCTGTGCATCAGAACCATATTAGCATGTCCCTGCATCGATGGTATGGATGACAGGGATGTGGCACAGGTATCATCATATGCACAGAGTGTGTTGTGGGTTTGCCAGAGGCCTAGGCTGAACCATTTGGTTGACATCATGTGTGTGTGTGTTAGGGTTTTTTTTATGAAATGGGCTGTGCAGATGTGGTGCATGTAGGAATGGAGGTGCCCTAGCTCTGTTAGTGATTTGTGTGTTTGTGTGTGTGTGTGTGTGTGTGTGTGTGTGTGTGTGTGTGTGTGTGTGTGTGTGTATGCACACAGTTCTGCCATGTGGCTGCCCTATACAGGAGTTTGTTGCACAGCTGCAACACCATACATGGCAAAATGTACAGCTCACTGTGTCCGGCCATGGATATGGGAACTGTGTCTACCAGGAGTTCCACGGGCACTATCAGGCAGAAGCCAAGATATGGTACACTCCCCTCATGAAGACAAATGTCCGCTGGATCCGTGTCCCTGTTGGGACCGGCCAGGACCATGTGCACATGGCCTGCTGCATTGTGGTGTGGACAGCAACCCCCCCCCCCTACAGTGCTTGTGCTGGTAGTGCCACTCTGGGAGCAGCTGTGAGTGGTGATGCCCTACTCCCACCACATGCTCTTACACAGACACAACACTGTTGAGGATTCCCACCATCTCACCCAACCGTCTATCCAGGACCTCTGCAAAATAACAGTGGGCACCTGCAAGATCACGTATATTGTCAAGTACAGCAGAATGAGTAGCCCTCTGGAGCCTCAGACTCTGTCTGGTGTAATGTTCCTTACATGCCTGTGCCTCCATGATGGCTCAAAACATGCATCTGGTGACACCTGCTGTGGCACTTCTGCCAGGGGCATGATGGCCAGCATCCCTCCTATGAGCACCCCTGTACATCTGCCTGTGTGGTACCTCACTGGTCATCCGGCTATGGCTGCTGTGTACAGACACACTTGCCATAGTCCCCACACTGCCCTGTCCAATGCCTTCCCCCACCAACTGTCCCTGATCTATGGCCACCGGTGATGGGTTATGTATGGTCATTGTGACTGTGTGTGGGGATAGGGTGGATAAAAGTGGGATGCCAACTGATGGCACAGCTTCAGTCCCCACCAGCCCTACCTGTGCCTCACCATGCCTATCATCATTGTAAGAGTCTGTATGGACATTAACATCAGTTTGCCTGCAGGAGGGACCCTGACCCGCCTCACCACCTGTGAGGGGCAAACAAAACATGTAATTTAAGACCTGCACATTATTGCTTACCTCTACACACACTCACACACACACACACACACACACACACACACACACACACACACACACACACACACACACACACTTACTGGTGAGGTGGCACAAAGATATTACACAGACCTCTCATTACTCAACAGTCAACATGCATGACATATGGCACTCAACAGCATGCACTGCAGCTATATTCAATCCTTGTTACCAACATTATACATCTCTGTGATGTATGAGTTGCGTTAGTATGTGATGCCCCTTCCCCTGGAACACACTGCACCCATGTACACAGTATTGCTGTACACCTGTGCAGCACACTGGCATGGACTGTGCACCATACCTCACGAGTGTACACACCATTGCTTAATGTGTATATGTGTGGCAGTTATGTTTGCTCTGTTGCTCACTGCCCCTATATATTTGATTGACACATACCTGGGTTGATATGAGGACTGATGTCAATAGTTACTGCCTGACCTTTGATTTGCAGTTCTCATCATCACCAATGTATGTATGAGCAATAAAATCCAATTAAACTGACAACCTTCAAAGTTTAATGTGGATATGAGGAGTGTACGCACCCTTGTTGACATGCCAGCCTCCTCCATGATATGCAATGGGGCCACAATACTGCATATGTTAACATTACACACACTTGATATGTGACATGACCTGTGCAATCAAATGCAGCATCAAACAAATGTTTTAGTCATGCAGATGCTGAATGAGATGCATACAATATGTGGGTTGCATAAGTGTGCACACCCTTGACACAATGGTTTGTTGCAGCACCTGTTAAGTGAACTACAGCAGTCATTATTCCTGGAAGGGGTATGGTAGCATGGCCCATGTTCACTTGCCATTATTTGGTCACTCCGCTCCACAAATGTGCCCCAGCTCTGTCTGATTGCAAGGTCAGCTCATGTGCACAGCCCTTAGAGGTCACACAGTGCCTTCACTATTGCTGTGGAGTCAGGGTTATGTCTGGCACAATTCATCACCTTGACTGTGTTCAAATACAGCCATTCATAGCGAGCTTTGGATGTATGCTTCAGTTCACTGTTGTGTTTCAGGATGACACCCCTCCCCATCCCCAGCCTTATTGCACATGAGTGTTATTTTGCAGTGTTCCAAATTCAGAATGCCATGTCTACCAGCCTAGGTCCTGCTAACAGCAAACCTAAAAGTTTACACTGGCACCAGTAAGGTCAAAATGGGGATTGTCAGCCTGAGGTAAGGTGAGGTGTTGCTTGTGCACTACATGTATCTTTATGAATATTGTCTGTAGGTTTCAGCCTTGGTCTCAGTACACCATTACACATTGCAACACATGCCTTTGGGAGACATGATGTTATGCATATGCTACCTGTATAGAGCCTTGGATGATGTTTTCTGTGGAACAACTCTTCCATCTGATTACCCTAACACATAGGCCACACTTATGCAGATTCCAGGTGATTGTTGACACAGGTACTGCACAAGCAGTACTTGCTAAACATTCCTGGAAGTCCCTCAGTGTTGCTGCATGTTTCTGGGCAGCTTCCATGACCAGTTTGCAACATGTGTTGTTATCTGTCTTGGATGGGTATCTGTTTATTTTCTACATTAATGTTGTCCCATACTTCAAACACACATACAAGACTGTCTGCACTGTTGCCATGGTATATGCAATTATGCAATGTTGAGGTAAGGCTACTTTTTGCACTCCTAAGTGCTTCCTTTCAGATATGGGATCCATTCCATGGTTTGTAAGATGTGTGCAAGCCATGGCTGCCTCTGTAGCAGGTGAATGGGCAAATGTCATAGATATACTTCTTGTACAACAGACCATTACTTGGTGTGACATTGAGGCCCTGTACTTGATGGAAGGTGTGTACTCAAGAAGAGTGAATGCTGTCAGTACCTCACAAGTTGCTTCCATATTATGTTATTTGAAGTGTGTGCAAACATATGCTTCCAGTATTTGTTAAGGTATGTATTCCCCATATTTGTCGTCCTAACATAGGATGCCATATTACGCATTCATTGTTCATGTTAGGATCACATTACAGGTTGTAAAAGGTGTGAAATGTGGTATTATGATTTGCAATTGTTTGGATCAAGAACAGTTGCCATTGTAATAGTGGTATATACACTGTTGTAGCCACTGTATAAGGGTAATGTTTCAGACATGTCCCTACTGTAGGCCATTTGTCCCACCATTATGTTCTCTGTCCACACATCTTGCACTGACAGATTGTTAGGTATAGTGCAGCACTCTTACATACCATTTAGATATGCCACCATGGTGACCACTGTGATGCAGTGCAGTTAACAGCAATAATAAGTGAACATGTACAGCATGCATTATGGGTAGGTGTGTTAAATGCATGCATGGCTATAACATAGCCGGTGTATTGGAAAATCTGAACAAAACAACTCCATACTGACCAGCTACAGGCTGCTGCCCCAGTTGTATATCAGAGGGACCTAAATAGTTGTGTGAGAGATGTAATTTCAGTAGCCACACCTGTGGCATTAGAACAGGATAGGAGCAGCATTTCAGCACATCAACAGTACAAACCCACAATACTAGAGATTATGCACATCTGTCATTACTACAGTGCAGCAACAGACTATCTTATCTGGTTATCTTATTGGTTTGATACACCCCTCCCTGTCCAAAATGTTTACCCCCACATGTGTCATATACCACCCCTGTATGCTGACTTGTCTGTCTTGTCTGTCTTTTGATGCAACCTACCTCCCAAAATATGCCTACTATCCTTCCTCAACATCCCACTCTCACTGTAAAAAAAAAGGCCAATCTGTTCCCCCCCAAAAATTTGCCCCATACATAACTGTCCATTTTGCACATGTATCCACTGGACATATGTAATCTGGTCTAATTGGCTTTACAACACATTACTGTTGTCCTCATCCCCCCCTCAAGGGTTTGAATGTCCAGATATACCTCAAAATTCAGTATATATGCACAGCTATTGCTGTAGAAGAAGTGGGCAGCTATGGACCTTCCCTACACCTGTCCTGCACATCCTTAGCTACTTTCTCTATTGTCTTTGCCTCTTTGTGCCCCTTTTTTCACCACTTTCCTATCACCCCTTTTTTCTTTTCTTTTAAAGAAATTAGCATGGGGGGTAAGTGAGAGTAAGCTCTTTTAAGCAGTGCTAAGCAGGATTAAGCCTGTTTGGCTGGCGCTAAGCAATGCCTACACAGAATATGCACTTTTCCATCTGTCTATAAGTATATTTAACCACCAGTTAGCACTGCTTACTATCACGCAAACCCACTTAAACTGTTTAAAAGTGCCTTAATCACTCTGTATCCAGCAGCCCATATTCTGCCCAGCAACAAAATAATCAGCCCTTGCAAGTCTCGAACCCAGGACCCTGCACACATTAGTTAGTAACAGCACTTTACCACTAAGCCATCTGAGCTGTAGATATGTGTGATGTTTTCTCAAACATATCATGCAGCACAATCATTCAACAGTAGGGAAAATGCATGTATCTCTCTCTCTCTCTCTCTCTCTCTATATATATATATATATATATATATATATATATATATATATATATATATATATATATATATATCTATATGTTTCCCCTTCACAAGATCGAATGAATGGAAGTTCGAAATGTATAAGCTCGAGATCAGAATCTCGAACTTCCATTCACTCGAAATTGTGAATGGGAAGTTTAGGGTTAGAAAAAAAAGAGTTCAGTTACCTTTTTGCAGGGAGCTAGGTCTCCCTGCACCATTGCAGCTGTCATCTAAGAGCTGCGTGACCGCACTATAGCAGAGGACTGCGAAACCTTCCATTTTGTGCTTATGCATATAGCGCGGAAAGGGTGATTTCCCTTTCCTTCACTGTAGTGCGATCTTGGAGTAAGAATATTTAAGTAGGGGGGTGTGGGGGGTGCAGCCCCCTGCAAAAACATTAGAAAGGTGCTTTTTTTTATTTCCCCTTCACATTTTTAAGTTTCGGTAAACTCGACATTCTGGCATTGGGGTTATGAATTTCGAGTTTATAGGAATTCAGTCTTGTGAAGGGGAACTATATATAGGTTCATAGGTTCATACTACGCTATCTGCCCTAGGGCATTTATAAGCCTAGCCAGAATGTGTTTGGCTTTCGCCATCCATTTTAAATTTATTTTGCTATGCCCTTTTTCGAGGTTAGTATACTGTGCCTCTGTCTAACAGTGACACAGAAGTGATACCCGGGGTAAACCTACGATCTCCCATCCACTCATCAAGATTCCACTTGAATAGAGTCAATGAGGGACTCTGCCTAACCTGGACTGGGATTTTATTCCAGAGTGAAGGGAGCCTCTGGGTTATGAATCTGTCCCTCCAGCATGTTCTATTTATTTCAGTGCTGAGGTTCAAGTCTCGAGCGTAGCTCGATGGGATTTGGATTTTCTGAGGTGCAGCATGTCCATTAATTCTGGGTTGGACATGGCTTTATTCGTCAGGCACAGATCGCCTCTGAACAGACGGTATGCCACTGAGTAGAGCTGGAGTTTCTTTAACCGGGCAGCATATGGCATCTGTTTGAGCCCTTTGATCCTCTTGGTGAGGTACCTTTGGGGTCTTTCCAGTTGCTGCAGGTGTCTGGTAAGGTACATCCCAAAAGGGGCATTGTACTCAATTATGGGCCTGATTAGGGATGAGTAAAGAGGCACGATGACCTCCCCTGATCTAGATGTGAATCCCTTCATGATTAGGTGGGCTATATAAAATGTTTTTCTAACCACTTTGGCCATGTGGTTGTCAAATGAGAGATTGTTATCAACTTGGGTCCCCAGGTCCCTAATTACCTCTTCTGTACTTAATGGATTACCACCTATGTGGTAATTTGTGGGCACTTTGTTTTTGCCAAAGGGGATGACTATACACTTTTTGGCATTTAGCTTGAGGCCATGGCTCTGGCACCAGTTGTCTGTTTCTATGAGGCCCTTTTGGAGGATGCTTGTGTCGGCTGGAGAGTCGATTATGGTCTGGAGCATAGAGTCCCCATGTTGGTGATGATCAGGTCCAGTATGTTTTCCCCTCTTGTGGGAGTGGTAACAAGTTGTTCCATACCATTTGAGTTTATAAATTCTAGGAACCTTTGGGCTAGGGTGTTGGAGCTAGAGTAATGCTCCCAGTCTATGTTTGGGTAGTTGAAGTAGCCCAATATAATGGTGTTTGGAGAGACCTTCATATTTTCCAGTGTTCTCAGGAAGGCCGAGTGGGGTTCCTGGGTTTGGGAGGGTGGTCTGTAGCAGGCTATAAACTGGAAGGCAGTTTTACCCACTGTTAGTTGCACATGGATAGTCTCTGATGCTTCGTGCTTTGCCACCAACCTGGAGGTGTGGGTATCTTTGATGAATATTGATACTCCCCCTCCTTTTGTGGTTTGGTCCAAGTTTTGGTGCCGAAAAGCATGGTATGAGGTATAACCTGGTAGTGCTGGGGTGCTCTCGGGAGCCCTGAACCAGGTTTCTGTTACTGCACAGATATCGATGTTCTCCATGCTAAGGAGAGTTTTGAGTGCATGCATCTTGAGGGTTAGACTTCTGGCGTTGAGTAGCATTATTCTTAGTTTCTTATCCCTTGTGATACCTATGGAGGTGGGTTTATCTTTTGAGCCTTGCCTAAAAAAGGCACTATGGGGGTAGCAAGAGCCTTTGCCGATATCCGAAAGCCCAGGGGTGACAGGTGCAAGCTGTCCCTAGCGAAGCATCATGGCTTGTCGAGCATATCATCCCAAGCTGACAGGCAATGGATCCCCTTTGAATGACACCAGTACTTAAGCCAATTGTTGAAATTGATCATCTTGTCTTCATATTGTGGCATTATTCTTGGTGAGGGTAAGATGCTACTCAAGGTCAGGGTCATACTGGCCTGAGCTACATGCTCAGAGAGCTCCTTTATGTCTCTTTTCATGTAGTCCAGGGAGGTATGTCTCAGGTCATTCACACCAGCATGGTCAATGACTGAGTCATATTTGTACTTGCCTTGGAGTGACCTGAGTGCTTGTGTTATGTGGCAGATCCTAGCGCCCGACAGGCTGCTCACCGTGACTGAGCGGGATGTCAGTGTGCCTGACGATAGAGTCACCTATTACAAGTGTATCAGGTGTGTTGTTTAGTCTTAAGGGCTGTGACTGTTCGGCACACTGGCTTTGTGAGATATGTGTTGCACGTGTTTTGTTTTGGGGTAGCGGTTGCTTGGGTGTCTGCTTTGGAGGTCCCTGCTGCTTAGGCAGATCTTTATTTAGAGCCTCCGAGTATGTTTCTGTGTGATTATGTGTTTGGTTTGCTGTCGTGGTAGGTCAATGTGAGACTGGAATTGTAGTGAGTGTGGTTTCCTTCTCCTCCTGACTGGTTATGCCAGTACTGAGTTGAGAGAGCTTAGCCTCCAGTTTGGCTATATGGTTGCATCTCTCACATGTGTTGGAATTTGTTGGGAGGAGAGGGTTGTCTGTGTACATGAGGCAGTTGTAACATTGCCTCAAGATTCCCAGATTCACCAGCTGGACCGGAGAGGAGATTGACAACTGACCTTTGGACATGCTAGAATAATATTGGGAATTCCTTAATAATTGAAATCAAGGGCCAGTGGGGAGTGAGAGTGTAGTGCTTTTAATTTTTAGTGCTGACTTATATAATTGCTTTAGTGAGCAAGTGCCAGGTAAATTAAGTGCAATGTGTTACATGTAACTTAAATGCAAATACGACAAACAGCAACTTTCTTTCAAGTGAAACAAGGAAATAAGTACAGTAAGCAATGCAGATATCACTAGTGATCCACAGAAGTGCTGAGAAGCCACGTATTAGGTGGAATTAGCATTCCAGGGAAATAACAAGCAAACAAACAACAAGCATATAAACAAAGCTAGATTCATTAGGCCTGGATCTAGTCTATGTTACAGCAAACAAGGTGTACCAATTTCAGTAAGATACAGTTCAAATATTCAGGCACTATAAACCTTTAACCAGAAATTCCCAGCTCAGAAGGGCAGAGTCCAGCCTCCTCTCCCACAAGAGTGCAGACCATGAACCTTCTTAATGTAAAATAACTGGCCTGAAGCCCAAGTGCTTAAACCAGAACTAATACACTTTAAGAATAACAGACACTGGGCTCTCAATCAGCAGTTCTCAACTTAGAAGGATGAAAGCTACCTGTCCTGCCACCACAGTGCATGCCACAAACCTTCCTAATGTAAAGCAACTGGTCTGAAGCCCAAGTGCTTAATCCAAAAGACTTAGAATGATAGCTACACTTTAATCAAGTTACTACCAAGCAGTAATAAATACAGTTGAATACTTTAGAGAATGCCTGGATTAGTGCTCAAGTTACACAAACAAAGCTAGATCCAGCAGGCCCGAATCCAGTCTATGCCACAGCAAACAAGGCGCACCAACTTCAGTAAGAAGCAGTTCAGATATGCATGCACTATAAGCCTTTAACCAGAAATTCCCAGCTCAGAAGGGCAGAGTCCAGCCTCTCCTCCCACAAGAGTGCAGACCACGAACCCTCTTAATGTAAAATAACTGGCCTGAAAGTCCAAGTGCTTAAACCAGAATTAATACACTTTTAGAATAACAGACACAGAGCCCTCAATCAGCAGTTCCCAACCTAGAAGGATGTAAGCTACCTGTTCTGCCACTACAGTGCAGACCACAAACCCTCTCAGTGCAAAACAACTGGTCCGAAGCCCAAGTGTTTAAACCAAAAGGCTTAGAATGAGTTACACCAAGCAGTAATAAATACAACTGAGTACTTTTAAGATGATGCAAAAGTAAAATAAAGTAGGTAGAAACACAAGTACAGTAAAAGCAGATGAATTTTTTTTTCTGAACAAGTGCTGAGATCAAAGAGACAGATTTGAGTGCTGAAACTAGGAAACTGGCTAGTTATAAGAAAAAAAAACTAAGCTAGTAGGCTTCCCTCCAACACAGAAGAGCTTGGGGGCTCAGAAGCCTACAAATAGTCTATACCACTTAACAGGAAAGGCAGGAAACAAGCTTAATTTTTTTTTCTGTTTCCCAGATGCTCTCTTTGTACACAGTAGGAGTGCCTGAAATCAGAATATGATCTCACTGCACTCAGTTGAGTGAGCAAATTAGATGGGCCCAGAAGGAGTATCCAAACACAAATTTACAAGAGGGGCGGGCAGTTTCAAGGCCACTAAGATTAACACCAAAACAAAAACAGGGAGGGTGGGTGGGACTAACTGAAGAGCAGAGTCAAAACATCCAGTTCAGTTAATATTCCTGCAACACAGTTAAAATCAATTTAAATACTGTATTTTTTTGAAAATAAAAGTGCAGGTAAAGGTACTTAAATTCTCTTATACGTCCAGTTGAATACAGCAAGTTCTTAGCCGGCCAAAGCTGAGGTTTTTAAGCAGAAAATATTTCACACTGTACCACTTAAATAGGCAAGGACAGGAAATCAAAGAATGTGGCTACCCCCACACCTGTAATTACTAGCAAATAACAAAATTCAGCAAACACTGACTAACTTCCAGTTCAGTTAATATTCCTGCAACACAGTTAAAATCAATTTAAATGCTGTATTTTTTGAAAAAAGTGCAGATAAAGTACTTAAATTCTCTTATACATCCAGTTGAATACAACAAGTTCTTAGCCGGCCAAAGCTGAGGTTTTTAAGCTACCTATCTATCTATACATATATATATATATATATATATATATATATAGATATATATACAGTACTTAAAAATCTACTGCCAATCATTAGCGGACCGGAGTTTCCGGAGCCGAAAGACACAAACAAACATATATATATATATATATATATATATATATATATATATAGATAGATATAGATAGATATATACACACACATATATATATATATATATATATATATATATATATATATATATATATATATATATATATAGTGCATTCGGACATCGGATCCGTACTCTGAACCTCTCATTGCAAAACATCTGACCAAAGGCATTGTAAATGGGGTTGAAGGGACCAAAAATAGGGATCTCTTATAATTGTTGCCATTATCCCTTCCTCCACAGCTGAACTGTTCTGCCTTGGAACAAAATAGAGCATCACATGTGTACAAAAACTCACATGGGGGGATAAATAGGGTCAGATCCTAGATATGCCTATTACAAACCTATGAAGTTTGTGCATGATACATTTCACATTACCATGACTGTTCTGAAGTTTGTGGGGTCTGAAACTCATGTCTGTCATGACTTTATTACTTCCACCTCCAGCTATTTACCAGACTAATATAAATGTTTGGAGGAACAAAACAGAAACTATGAGGGCTTAAATATTGACATTCTGTGCATATTTGCACAGTAGACAGGTATGGCCCACTGCAGAGCCAGATGCTATGTCCATAACATTTGTTCAGCAGGACATCATTACAGCAAGTATTGATGCCACATATACAGCTTTCATAATCATATATCCCATTTTTTACAGATCAAGTACTACATTCAATTACATGCTTATATGTTTCACATACCTGGTTAATCCTCAGGTTCTTTCTTTGTACAGGAGATGTCTTCCTGTTTCTTATTTCAAGGTTTTCTTTATGTTCCTTTTTTTGCTCTGTGTGTGTCTCTCTCTCTCTCTCTCTCTCTCTCTCTCTCCACTACTGGGATTCAAGCTTGTTTCAGTAGGTTGAAGCATGGCTTTTACAGGTGATGCTCATGTTCAAGTGATGGTCTCTGCAGCAACTGCTGTTCCCCACTTTCTAATTGCATGCAGGCAGCTGTGTAGGTCTTCCAATAGCCAATGTCATAGCAACCCACTACTATAATTAACTACATCATGTGGGCATTGTCCTTTCACCTTTCCTGTATGGAAGACATCCTTCCTGTGTGTGGGCAGCGGTGTTACAGACAGCAGGTAGCAATACCTTTTACAACAGGACTTGTGGACACAAGCCAACTACATGTTTGATAAGGTTCCAGACCTAGGGACAGTGCGTGAGTATTGCTGTTATATGCATTTAATACTGCTAGTTTTACAGGGTTTGTGTGTATATGCTAGTTTTGCATGGAATGCAGACTGTCTATATAGCTCTCATCTCTGGGCCTATCCACATGATGGCCAGAGGATTGGCTATGTTTTGTCTGTTTCCTACACAGGTATTGTCCTTGACATATCAGTGGTATTCTCTCCATTGATTGCTATCAGTACATGGCAACATCCCTTTGTGTTTCTGACTTCATATTCCAGAGTAAGGGTATGTTGCAACCAATCCTGTAACACCAGCAACTTTCACAGTGTATAACAGCAATATTTCAAATATGGCCCTGTGTTTCAGCCTCTGTCTTCCACCTATACACCAGACTTTATCCAGATGTCATTCAGCAAGAGGTTGATAGGTAATGGTCTATCATCATTTAGTGCTGACATTCCTGCTATCATTCCAGTGAGGTTGTGGACTCTCACACAAATTGTGGGGTAGGGTCCATATATATAAGGGCTACAGCTGGACAAAACATGTGTGACCCTGTACAGTTTGGAAGTCATAAAAAACATAAAGGTATGTGGCTGTATATTTTCATATGTTTCACCATGGGAACAGTGGTGGGCTTACTGTCTTGCACACAGTTCTGTTTGTCAGTGTGATAGTGGCATTTTAAGTTAAGCATTGTTATGTAATGGATACATTTACATTGCAACAACTGATACTTTTCCCCCTATTTTGGGCCCCTTCACCTCCATTTACAGTGCCTTTGGTCAGATGTTTTGCAGTGAGATTCAGAATGTGGATCTTTATACACACACACACGCACACACACACACACACACACACACACATATATATATATATATATATATATATATATATATATATATATATATATATATATATGTATATATATATATATATATATATATATATATATGTACATTTTCCCTACTGTTAAATTACTGTGCTGCATGATATGTTCGAGAAAACAACACACATATCTACAGCTCAGATGGTTTAGTGGTAGTTTGCTGTGGCTAGAGTATGCAGGGTCCTGGGTGCAAGCCTTGCAAGGGCTGATTATTTTGTTGCTGGGCAGAACAAGGGCTGTTGGATACAGAGAGATTAAGGCACTTTTAAGCAGTTGTAACCGGGTTTGTGTAGGTTTGCATGATGGCAGCAATGCTAACTGCCAGTTAAATATGCTTATAAACAGTTAGCCAGAAAAGTGCTTAATCTGTGTAGGCATTTCTTAGCACCATGTAAATAGGCTTAATCCTGCTTACTACTGCTTAAAAGAGCTTGCTCCTGCTTAGCCCTGTGCTAATTTCTTTAAAAGAAAAGAAAAAAAGGGTGATAAGAAAGTGGTGAAAAGGAGGGTACAAAGAGGGAAAGACAATAGGGGAAGTAGCTAAAGATGTGCAGGACGGGTGTAGGGAAGGTCCACAGCTGTCCATTTCTTCTAGAGCAACAACTGTGCATATATATTGAATTTGGAGGTATATTTGGACACTCGAACCCCTGAGAGAGGGATGAGGACAACAATAATGTGTTGTGAAGCCAATTAGACCAGATTACATGTATCTAGTGGACACATGTGCAAAATGGACAGTTATGTATGGGGCGAAATATTTTTTTGGGAACAGATTGGCCTTTTTTTTTAAGGTGAAAGTGGGATGTTGGGGAAGGATAGTAGGTATATTTGGCCTTATGGTTAAGGTGTTTGCCTTACAAACAGAAGGTACAGGGTTTGAGTCTCACAAGGAATAATTGGCTAGGCTTAAAATGGCTTACAAGGGCAGTTAGCCTAGTACTAATCTATGAACCTATGAACCTATCTATTTGGGGAGGTAGGTTGGGTCAGAAGACAGACAAGACAGACAAAACAGCATACAGTGGTGGGATATGACACATGTGAGGGTAAACACCTTGGACGGGGGGGGGTATTTGGAAATCAGAAGCCCGTGTGTCCCCAAATGGAAACAGTGTGACTGAGGTCTCCACCCATGGGCAGTCACCACTGCAAATTCACAGCCCTGAAGGTGGCTGTGCTGGGGGCTGAGCAGGAGGGGCAGGCTGACCCTCTAATTGCACCATGCGGCCCTCAGGCTGGTGTAGCAGATCTCAAAACTCACTTTGGAGCTCGTTACACACCAATCCCCGGACCTGACTTCAGGTGACAGTATCCTGTCCATGCCCAATCCCAGGGGGGGAGGAGCCCCAACCCCTGATGCAGTTCCACTCAAAGTTGTTGCAGGACCAGCGGACAAGGAGATCCTGGGGTGGGTCCCAGAAGTGCTGGGGCCTGGTGTCACGGCCAGATGAGGTGGGACAGGTGGGTCTGCTGGGACCGGCCTTCCCAAATGTGCTATGGTGTTGCAGTTTTAGAACATATGTGAGTTAGTAATAGTCAACACAATCCAGGACCAGTTATAACAGCATGCATAGATATTCCCATTAACCCAAAACACCAGATTTCGAACAGTTGCATAGCAAATAGAACACATGCATATATGGAACCGCAGTGGCCATTACAACAGCATGTAGGTTACATTGTTAGCAGCAGGCCACCAATGATAGTATTTCAACATGGAGCATTAATAGAAACACATTTCAATATTTATTGAACAATAGGGCATATGTTCCAACAGTAGGTTTGGTGTAAACATACCCATTGATTTGTGTGTTTAGATTATTGTTGCAGATATGGTATCTTTGCAGTACTCACAATTTAATGATCATTGTTCTGATCATTACTCTACAGATATTATTACAATACCCTATGGCCTTGGTTTGGGCAGTGGTATGTTTGTACACAGTGTATACTTCAACTGTATTATACCTAAATTCTGCTTCTCTTACCTTGTAGACCAGTGAAGGGAATGTTTGTTAACAGTACCTGACTGTTTCTACACATATTTCCAGATTCCTAGTTGTATTTATGCACATACCTCTCAATCTGCTAATGCACATCTGGACAAAGCCTGACATCATGGGGGTACAAATAAGGACATATTTTGAATATTGCTCTTATAAACATTTAGACAGTTGCTAGAGCAACAAGATTTGTTTTAATATACATTTTCTGAGGGATTTGAAGTCTGACACTCAAATGTATGTCATTATTTGTTGACTACAATCCTGAGATAATCCCACTGATTACGCAGAAAAAAGAGGAACAGGCCAAAAATATGAGCCAAATATCTGGACATTCTGGGAAAATCTGTACAGTTGAGAGGTATGATATGCTTAGAGCTTACTACCACTCCCAGGATTCTAACCATGGCTGTGTCTGCTAAAAATACAACAATTTCTGTTTCATCAGAGTCAACTATTTATACACAGCTGTCTGTTCCTTCAGTGTTTTCTTTGTAAGTCTCTCTTGGTTGTACAATCTGACCTTGTAATTACAACAGTCTCTTACAGACATTCCTAGACATATTTTTATGTAGTACAGTGGGAAAAGATGGTTGGCACAGCAGTACTATTCTGATATCAGATGTTGTGAATGTTACATGTCAGGCCATACAATACCAAATGAAGCACTACCAGTCCAGTATTTAAAACTTTATTGCCAGGCAGTTACAGTTTTCTTATCTGAAAGACCTGTGGGACGAATGTTTGTTATCACAACTGACTGTTTCTACACATATTCCCAGATTCCTAATTAAAATTATGCACATACCTCTCAGTCTCTTAATGCACACACTCTAGACAAAGCTTGACAACATGGGGGTACAAATAGGACATATTTTGAATATTGCTCTTATAAACTTAAAGAGTTGCTAGAGTAACCGGATTTGTTTTAATATACATTTTCTGAAGGATACGAGGTCTGAAAATGAAATGTATGTCATTATTTAGTGAATACAATTCTAGGATCATCTCAGGGATTTGCCAATGAGACAGAGGAACAGGCCAAAAATATGAGCCAATTATCTGGACATTCTGCAAAAATCTGTACAGTTGAAAGGTATGATTGTGCATACAGCCTACTACCACTCCCAGGATTCGAACCATGGCTGTGTGTACTAAAAATACAACAATTTGAGTTTTGGAAGAGTGAGCTATTTAGAAACTGCTGTCTGTCTTTTCAGTGTTTTATGTCTAAGTCTCTCTTGGTTGTACAATTAGACCTTGTACTTACAACAGTCTTATACACACATTCCTAGACATATTTTTTATGTAGCACAGTGTGGATAACAGTGGTTAACACAACATTACTATTCAGAGACTGCAACACTAAATGCCATACAATACCAGAGTAAACACAACCAGTCCAGGATTTAGAACTTTATTGCCAGGCACTTATGGTTTTATTGAAATATCACCTATATGGGACTATTACTGTCATATTGTCTGGTTTATTAGGTACAACTCATACACAGTTTTTATACTGCCAAGTGACTTTCTACTACTTCATATTTATATGGTATGACTACCACAAGCAAGATTGTTATTCACCAGCCTTGCGATGCAGCCTTTGTAACCTACTGGCATGGGCTTCCTGATTTACTGCCTGCTCAGCTGCAGCTGTAAAGGGAATAGAGAAATATTTAGGTAAACATATCCATCACATACCCAAGCTGGACTTTGGTAAACAGTTATTCATATGAATACTTATTGCTGGGACATCACCCCTCTGCCTTGCTTCCTGGACCCACTCATCCAAGAGCTCCCTCTTCCTCTGCTTCAAGTTGGCATAGTGGTGCCGGACCTGCTCACCATTCCGAGGGATGCCAGTGGCACTGGTGAGATCACGGGTGAGATGGTCTCAGGCTTCCGCTTTATATTAGGAGCCCTGTTACTGACACTGCAGCAGTCTCTTGTCATGGTTATTTACCAGGAGTCCTACCATGACCTTGGACTCCTGTATGCCTCAGTGCTGTGCCCGGAAGCTTATGCCCTCGCCAACATCTGCCATACTGCCTACAGTGGGAAGCTGCAACCAGTTACAAGCTGTATTCCCACCTGCGGGGATTAAATACTGCTGATTTCCCACCCATTGCTGTGATTGGATGGTTTTGAATATGCTGTGTTAAGCTAAGCTATGAAAAAACCTGCTTAGCTAAGATTGGCAGTGCTTAAAGGGGCATGTTCAGCCTTGCTTATCACTGGACAAATCCACTTAACTGGGCTACTCATTGCTTAGCAGTCATATTTACACAATGCTTACACCTGGTAAGCAGAGATGTGCAATGCTTAGCATTGCTTATTTTTTTATTTTATAGACCATCTGCTGTATTGGATTGATTTACCATTTATTACATATTATAAATTTGTTTACTGTCCCTGACATTTCCCAATGTGCTTTCATTACATTTATTCATGTGTGACTATACTATATAGGGCACTTGTTTTTATATGGTGGGGTTCACAACTTTATTACACTGACACATCACAGCTGCACCTACTACAGTACTCTAGTTAAAAAATATATGTTATTTTGTAGCTAATTATAAAAAAAAATGTTTATGTACTGATTTCAAATGTAAAATGCGAATTGGTTATAGTGGGGATCGAACCAGGAATGGTTGCTAACAAAGTATACACTCTAACCACTACACTATTGCAGTACTTGTTAATTTGGGTGTCTCTTGCTATTTAACTTCTTGTACTGTTTAAGCTGGACTGAGCATAGCTAAGCAATGGGCATACCTGCGCAGCTATGCTTAAATGTGATCGCATTTATAAAAAAAAAAATATTTGTTGTGTTTTTTTATTTGTACCCTTCAGAATATCCCTGCTAATGCTGAACATGTTATTCTATCAACTTTCTGCTTTGTAGGAGGATTGTCCCTTTTGGCTTTGTCCACATTCTTTACTCTGATGGGTTGGGAGGTGTGGACTATGTGCTTATGCTATATATGTTATTCTATCTACTTTTGCCTTGGTAGGGACGATTGTCCATTATGGCTTTGACCAGATTTCTTACACTGATGGATTGGGGGTGTTACGAGCATTCTCTCTCATTTTTAAATTGCTGAAAGGCAATTCTGGAGTGCAGGAGGTGTGTCTATTGTGAGAGCTCTGCTCTCAGACACACCCCCTGTGCTCGTACATGGAACCATGTCCGTTTTGCAGCACAGCAGTGTGCCTTCATACATATGCATGGCACGCTACCATGCTACACAGGAACGGTCCCTGCTGGGCAGGAATAACTTATTCCTGCATGGCTGCTGCTGAATCTGGGGGTATGTTTCATGTATGTGTTTGTAAATAGTTTTAGGTTTTTGAAAGTAGTGCTTAATATATGTTATGCATCCATGATAAGTAAGTTTTCAGTAGATTTCAAGTCAACATGGAAGAAAGGTCTTTCCATTAGTAATAACATACACATTATAGTTAATGGTTTATAAATGTTTATCATTTAATATTAAAGGTTGCAACAATAATGTCAAAAGAGCTGGTTTGATTAAATATATCAAAATGCATAAAGCCCAGATCATCTTTTTACAGGAAACCCATCTATTAAAAAAATATCTACAAAAATACTAATTCAATGGCGATACCATTCTGTCTGATTCATGTTTTAAGACTAAGAAGGGGCACTCTTATTCTATGGAAAAATACTTATACTATGCCAAGAATTATAGATACAATTTCAGATAAAGATGAGATGCTAAGCATGGTTATTTTGGAAATCAATAGGAAGTATTATACTTTGATTAATACATACTGGATACCAGGACTGAGTACTAAATATGTTAACAAATATCTAGACCTGATTGCTTTAAATGCAAAATGGGAAATTATAGCTTCAAGTGATTTTAACTGCCTATTATCAGGCAATGATACTTCTAAAAATGCTAAAATAAAACTAACATCTCAAGCCAAGAAGTTAAATGACTTTACAAACCAGATGAACCTTAAAGATATACATGGTCAAAGAGAACATTATTCCTTATTCTATACTCACTATTCATTTCTGTTTGGTACACAAACAAACATTGATAAAGTCTTTGATCAAATAATATATACTCTAAAATAAGTGAAGTATCTATAATGAATTGTCCACTTTCAGACCATAATGCTATAAACTACACATTCACTACACATACAGAAGATTTAAGATTTCTACAGAGAATTCCTGGTTACATAACTAAGTTAAATGACTTTAGGGAATGTATAATGAAAGAAATAGACATGTTTATGGAAACAAATGATATTGGTGAAGTGACTGATACTATACTATGGGACACCTTTAAAGTTTATATATATATATATATATATATATATATATATATATATATATATATATATATATGGTAAAATAAAGTCTTAGTACCTTAAACAAAGGACAGAGTGGGACAAAGAACTTCTAGACTTACAAAAAAAAAATAGACAAGATACAAATGGATGCAAAACCAAATAACATAATGAAATTATGAAGTTAAATCAAAAATACTTAGATGTTCTAAACCATAAGGTAGCCATAAACCTGGAAACATGAAATTACAGTCTTATGCCGTAAATCCCAAATATCTATATAAAATAGTGGTAAGATCCAAAAAAATAAACAATCAAAATCTTATTAATGAGAGTAAATATAAAAGTGATGGTTCAGTTAAGAAAAGCAACAAAAAGAGTCCAGCACCTTTTGGGAGATAGTTAAGAGTATGTCTAACTTAATGGGCATATTAGAAGTGTTCAACAACTACTATAAAGATATAAATAATAACACACCACTTTTGGAGACAGATAATGTAATAAATACTTTTAGTCAAGAAAGTCTAGCTCAATGCTTCCTTGAGTTTATAAACTCAAACGCCCTTGAACAGCTGGTCACCACTCCCACAAGAGGTGACAACATACTGGACCTGGTCATCACCAACATGGGGAACCTATGTTCCACACCTGAGGTAAACTCGTCATTGGTAAGATCAGATCACAAACTTATCACACTGGACATCCACATCCTGACCCCCCCCCCCCAGTCAAGGAAATCAAGGTAAAAACTTCTCTAAAGCCAACTTCACACTCCTCAAGACCAAGGTGGGAAGTTTCAAAGCTCCCAATCAAATGGAAAATTGATGACCCATTGGCAGAATCCTTTACAAGTGCATTCTATGAACACCTTCAAGAATGCATGGACTGAGCCATCCCAAGTAAAACCAAGACCAACTCCTCAAAAAAGAGGAAGCCAGTCTGGTGGACCCCGGCCATAAGTAAACTTTACAACAGAAGGAGGAAACTCCTGCAAGATAGAACAAAATCCCAAAATAAGAAGGCATCTCTGATTAACATCAGTAAAAAACTGTGCTCCCTCATTAAATCATCTAAGGCCAACTTCGAAAGAAAAATAGCCAATGACTCTAAGGATAACCACAAGGCCTTATTTAACTATGTCAAGAGTCTAGGGGCAAACTCTCAGATGTGCTCTGAGCTAGTGCATAATGGCCATAAATACAACGAACCAACCGACATTGCCAACATCCTGGCTGACAAGTTCAGTGCAAACTTCACCTCCCCCTCTCCACCAAAGGAGCTAGCACCCATCCCAGAAGAATGTGGCACTCCAGATATCTCAGACACACAAGTAAAGACAGCCCTTACAAAGGCCAAAAACACAGCACCAATGGGACCAGATGCTATCCCAGGTTGTGTCTTACACGAGCTTCAAAATGAACTAACCCCCCATCTCAAATCACTATTCAAACTCAGCCTCTCTACAGGCTATGTACCCAAAGAATGGTGTACAGCAACAGTCGTACCACTCCACAAAGGTGGTGCCACAACTGACCCTGGGAACTATCTCCCTATAAGCTTGACTAGCTTGGTCAGCAAAGCCATGGAATGCATTATCATGGAGCTCATTAACAGGGACATTGGGAACCTCCAGACAATGGACCTCACCCGGTTCAGCTTTGGTAAAGGCAGATCTTGCCTCCTGAACTTGGTTGACTTCTTCGAAACAGTTACCAAAGCCGTAGATGAAGGGAAGGTGGTCCACACAGCATATCTGGACCTCGCTAAGGCATTCAACACCATCCCACACTCAGGAATCATAGACAAACTCACCAGCTTAAATATTAACCCCTATGTCACGAGATGGGTTGCCAATTGGCTCTCAGACAGAACCCACACGATAAGAGTGGCAGGCACCATGTCTGACTCTAAACCAGTCACAAGCGGATTCCCACAGGGCTCAGTCCTGGGACCCCTCCTGTTTGGTATATATTTCTCCAAAGTACAGGCAAAGGCGGAGGGACTGTGGCTAACAAAGTTCGCAGATGACTGTAAATTGGGTGCAATAATTGACTCTCCAGCTGACACAGACATCCTGCAAAAGGGTCTCACAGAGACAAACACCTGATGTCAAAGACATGGCCTCAAGCTAAATGCCAAAAAATGCATAGTAATCCCATGTGGAAAAAACAAAGTACCTACAAACTACCACATAGATGGGAATTCACTAAGTACAGAAGAAGTAATTAGGGACCTGGGTACCCAAGTAGATAGCATGATCTCCTTTGATAACCACATAGCCAAAATTGTCAGGAAATCCTTTTATGTGGCACACTTGATCACAAAGGGTTTCTCATCCAGATCCAAGGAGGTGATTGTGCCCCTTTACTCCTCACTCATTAGGCCCATAATAGAGTACAATGCCCCATTTGGGATGTACCTCACTAGACACCTGCAACAACTAGAAAGACCACAGAAGTACCTCACTAAGAGGATTAAGGGCCTTAAACAATTACCCTATGAAGCATGATTAAAAAAGCTCCAGCTCTTCTCAGTCGCTTACCATCTGCTCAGAGGTGACCTATGCCTGACCTATAAAGCCATGTCAAACCCTGAACTAATGGACATGCTTCACCTAAAAAAAAAACGAGATCCCTCAAAATCACTCGTTCTAGTGACTTGACCCTATGTACAACAATAAACAGGACATGCTGGAGGGATAGATTCCTGTCCCAGCGACTCCCCTCACTCTCGAATAGAATCCAATCCATATTCGACAGAGTTCCTCTCTGACCTTCTTCAAGAGAAATCTTGATGAGTGGATGGGTAATCATAAGTTCTACCCTGGGATCACTTCAGGAGCCCTGTTGACAGAGGCCCAGGTTACTAATCTAATGGGGAGGTGAAAGCCATCACTCTGTGGCTAGGCTTATACATGCCCATGGGCAGATAACCTAGTACTTACCTATGAACCTATGAACCTAAGTATAACTACTAAGGAGTCAATGCAACAAAATAGCATATTAAATAAGCAAATAACACTAACAGAAGTGAAAGAGAAAATAAAAAAAATTAAAAGATAATAAAGCTCCAGGACTGGATGGAATAATTCCTGAACTATATAAGATTTGTCCTTAATATATAATAAAGAAAATGATGAGTGCCTTTACTATGGTTAAACAAAAATGTATAACACCCCCATCGTGGAAATACTCAATTATATTCCCCATATTAAAACAAGGTAAGGACCCCAAATCTTGTGATTCATATAGACCAATTTTGTTACTAAACACTGATTATAACATTTTCATGACAATATTAGCTAATAGGATAAAGAAAATGTTACCTAATCTAATACATAATGATCAGACAGGGTTCATTCTTCATAGAAAACTGCAAGATAACATTATTATATTGCTATCATTAATAGACATAGCATGCAAATACAAAAATCAGCTAACTATTATTGGCCTAGACATAGAAAAGGCTTTTGATTCTATTAGTATGTCTTATCTACACAGAATTCTGATTGGTTTTGAATTCTCCTCAGATTTTGTCAATGTGAAAATCAGATCATGTCTATCCTCACCACTAGAAATCCTCAAGGGAACTAGACAAGGTTCTCCTTTATCACCATTATTGTTTGCTCTTTCAATTGAACCTTTTGATACATATATCAGAAACAAGCAAAATATAAAAGGCTTTCAAATTAATAAGGACTATTGTCCTAAGATACAATTATTTGCTGATGATATGCTGTTAATGTTGGGTGATATTGATGGTTCTTTGCATGATCTTATAAATACCTTAAGCAAGTCTAAAAGAATTTCAGGGCTTAAATGTAATCATAATAAATCCAAAACATGACTAATTAACAAAATGATCAAAAAAACCTAAGAGAGAATGTTGTATTAGAATATTTGGGTATCAGTATAAAGAGTACATGGAAAGAGTCTGTTAAACTAAATTATAATAATTTAATAATTTAATAACCACCATTAGTGAACTAATCAAAAGATGGAATAAAATGTTTTTCACAATGGAGGATAGACTCTCTTTAATTAAAATGATAATTTTACCTAAAATGTTGTTTTATATACAGTCATTGATACTACCCCCTCCCAAAAACTTATTTAAAAAATTAAATTCCATGCTACTTAAATTTTTATGGTTCCCCTTAAAACCTAGGATTGCATATAAATGGCACATTAGGATTTGGAACAGTAATGGGATAGCATTCCCTAGCATAGATCTTTATTCTAAATAAGTTATAATTAAGGTACATTGGATCACACCTACCTATATATCTGGCTGGAAAGCAATACATGAGATTCATATAACTGATGTCAGAACTATAGAAAAATAAATTTAAGGAACAATATGGAATAAGTAGAGTTCATTGGCTTTTATATGAATTTTCATTAATAAGAAGTCTGATCATTTTTCTTATGGCATTAATCAAATATTTAATAACTTTAAAAATATAATTGATTGTAAGTACATTAATTAATTTCTATTTGTTATAGTCCCTATAGCATACTCCCCTGATTGCTTAGATTCTTTCAACATCAATGCAATGCAAAAAATAACGGAAAATAACTTGATATTCTGGCATCAATTTATTGAAAATAAGAGTATTAAGCCACTAAACTCTCTTTTATGTAGTTTTGATAATAGTCAAGACAGTTGGTTGTTTATACACTCATTATGGCAGTTTATAGAAACCAAAATGAGAGTATCAATCAACCTAGAGACTGAATCTATACCTAGTTTAATTCAACTTTTTATTAGGTGTCTTGAAAAGACAGATAATCAAAAATTAAGTACCTCACCTACCTATAAGATACTAAGAGAAGATACTCTAATGTTTGACCCAGATTTTTGGAATTACTATGTAAAAGATTAATGGCGAACAAATATCTGCTGAATCCAAAAAGTTGTTATTAAATTCCACATATGGTACCTCTTCTTCATTATATTGGAGATTGTATACATGGACATTTATGGATAGAAGTTTCTATACTCTACATAAAATAAATCTTATACTCAAAAACAGTGAAAATAAATATTGGAAATATGATAAATTTCCTAGAGGTCAACTGGGTTCACATGTTCATTAAATGTAGAAATGTTGTTCAATACTGATAAGACTTCAGATATTTTGTAAATGCTTTATGGTCTGATAACTGCCATATTTCTAACTCACTAATCCTATTCAGTGTTCCTATACCTAATGTAATACCTAAATCTCAGATTCAGTTAGTCTGGTCAATTCTTGCAAATGCCAGAAAAGTTATTACTTTGAAATGGAAAAGTAAACAATATCTGATGTTTAAAGATTTTATTAATTTACCAAAAGTTGTTTGTAAAAAAGAACTGAAAACCATTTGTTATAGAACAAGTAACATTACTCATAAAAAATAGCATGGTAAAAATTAGAAAACCTTTTTATACAAATACTGATAATGTATCATGGATAAAATGATTGTTTATCATGGATGGATATAAATATTGTAAATAGTTTTGTTATTGTTTTGTTGTATTTGTTATGTGTACATTTGCATATGTTTATAATAAAAACAAAAAAATGTTTTTGAAAAAAAAAAGAAAAATGTTGCCATATAACAAATAATTCACATTCTAGCCACTCTCATTTTTAACACTGAACTTATACTTAAATACTCATTAAGTCCTGGGCTTCTGTTAGCTTCCAGGATTAGTTGCCAGCACAGTTTATGATACTCGGTTTTGCTGTCCCAAGAACCCCCTCCCTTAAAATCAAAAGGAACTAATTATATCATAAAAAATACTTTTATTTTGCATTGGACCAACCTTTCAAATGCTTATATACACTATTCTTCTCTTCCTTAGTTTTTATATCATAGTAATATTCATATCTTCTTCTTCTTAGGGTCATTTTTGTTTTACCAATATAGAATGAATTACAGCATTCACAAGTAGCCAAATACAATAACACTTGACTATTGCAATTATAAAAGGAAGTCTCTTTTATAACTTTGTTCCTACTTGTCAAAAAAACACTTTCTTTCTGGGCAATATAGGTGCACTGGGCACATAAACCACACTTAAATGTGCCCATACTTTTATTGCCCTTAGTCCTAACCTTATGTTCCACCAAGTCCCTTTAATAACTTTGTTCCTACTTGTCAAAAAAAAACACTTTCTTTCTGGGCAATATAGGTGCACTGGGCACATAAACCACACTTAAATGTGCCCATACTTTTATTGCCCTTAGTCTTAACCTTATGTTCCACCAAGTCCTTTATATTCTGGGCCCTTCTATATGTTATATTGAGGGGATTCTTAAAAAAAATGCATCTAAATCAGAAAACTGAGAGAATTTCCTCAGTTCCTCTCTAACAATCTTAGTAATTACTTTGACATCACCATTATAATCTATGACAAAGGCATTGTCATGCTAGCACCCTTCTCATTACTGTTTTTACCATAGCTAACTATTTCACCAGCTTCATCCAGACCTAGTATAGGTCAATATTTAACTTTTCTACCCACTATAATGTCTTCCTGTACCTGATCTATTAATTTCTCTGGGCACTTCCTTTCAAGAAACATACTCTTCAAATATCTACTTTCCTGGACACAATCATTGTCATCCGATATCATTCTACTTACATTGACAATTTGTCCTTTTACTATATTCCTTTTTTGCATAGAGGGATTTTTCCTATAAATCTTAGACTTAAGCCTCTTCTCCTTAACAACTTGGTAACAGACACATCCAAATAATTCATGAATTCTTCATTTATTTCGTGGGTGAATCTTAGAAAATGGGTAGTTCCATTAATATATTTAATAAATTCCATTAACATTTCTTTGGAATCTACCAACAAAAGACAAATATCATCCAGCAATCTCTTATATAAGGTCCAAAATCCAGTAAAATTTGAATTATAAATATATTTCTTTTCCCATACATAAAGTATTAGGTTTGCAAAAGTGGGGGTACAACTAGCCCCCATAACTACTCTAGACCTCTGTTGATAAAATTCTACTTCAAAATGGAGAAAATCATTTTTAACACTAAATTCATAAGGTCTACACAAACCTGAATATCATTCTCAGACATACATTTCCTTTCCCTTAACTCTTCTTCGAACCAAACCATACCTTCATTACGAGGTATACTGGTGAATAAATCCACCACATCTATAGTTGCAAAAAATAAGCTAATTTCTATAAACCTTACTTTTAAGTCTCTTTAGTAGGTCCCATTAGTCCTTTAAAATAATTTCATTTCCACCCCACAATTTTTTTTTTATCTTCGAATCCAAAAATTTGGCAAGGGTATATATCTTGGACCCATTTGTTGCAAGTATTGGCCTAAGGGGGGAATTTCCAAATTCTTGTGTACCTTTGTTATACCAAACAAGGTTGTAATAATAGGGTCAGCACTGTATAAATAGTCAAACACTTTTTTATTTAACAGGCCCTTGTGATGTAACATTCTAAGAACAAAGTCTATCTTATGATAGGCTAAATTAATCTCATTCTTAGACACTATAGTGTACTTGTGAGTATCATTACAAATTTCCATCATTTTACCAATATAAATAATGGTATGCATAAGCACCACCCCACCTGCCTTGCCTGGCTTCATCAGTCTAAAGCTCATGTTTCCTAAATATATCATAGTAAATTGTCCTCTTCCGCAGTCAAATTAGACTTAAACTTATTTTCAGTAAGCCCTTTCCTTAAGTGACTCTCCCAAACCATTTACAAGTTCTTTAATTGTGGGTGTAAAGGAGGATTGTCTCTCTCCTACTTTGGACACAATAGAAGAGTCTTCTTGGGTTCTGTTCAAGCAGCTTTATCTTATTCAAACACATCACGATAGAAGTTTACTGACTTTAACTTAAGTAACATATACAAACTAACTGTTGGAATCATACATGCTTACTTTCTGGCTGCACTCTCAAAATGGCACTAGGAATGGTATGTGCTTGGCATTTATACATATACATTATGTCTTTGACATGCTACTTAAAGATACAGCAAACAGCACGTGCACTCTGATCTACACCCTCCCTCTTGAAAAATAAAACATGCAATGTTATTAATCAATTTGACATGCAGGTATCACACACAGTTCTCTATAATGCAATTGCATAGGATAAGATACATATATACACAGTTAAGTCTAGGTTGCTGCATATTACACACTGGACTTGGATACTCATCCATATCATGTGCCATAAAACTGGGAACTGGACTTAGCAACTGGAGATGTCTCTGTACAATATTCAGTCTTTGAATTGCCTGAAACATCTTCAGGAATGGAATCAGAGATAGGAATACACTCTGGGATGGGATCAACATTTGTTTCACTCTGAGATCTAGATTCTGTGTCATTAAATTGATGTTGTGATAATTCAGCTACAGGAAGTAAATGCATATGGTTTCTCCTGTACTCCATACCATTGGATTCTACAAGCTAGGATCTTGGCTTGACACACATACTTTTAACTTGACCAATCCAGTCGAAACCTTTAACTGCTTGTATTCTCACTGTTTCTCCTTCCCTCAATGGATGAAGAAATCTGCTCAATTTGTCATAACTGGACTTCTGGATTGAACTCTTCTTGAATAGTTGAGCCTTTATAGTTTTGTTGTTCTTAGCTTTAGGTCTCCATAAAATGGAACTAATAGGTAGCATCATTCTAGTTTGCCTGGAAAGAAGTCTTTGAGCAGGTGAGCCAAGAATATCATCACGGGGTATGTTTCTGAGATTGCGTAAATCCAAAAAGACATCGGTATTGTCATGCTTTGACCTTTCATGTAATTGCTTTGCACTCTGCACTGCATGTTCAGCTAGTCCATTTGACTGCGGATATTCAGGACTGCTAGTAACATGTACAGAGTCCCATTCTCTTGCAAATTTCTGAAATAACTGGCTAGTAAATTGAGGACCATTGTCAGAGATAACTTTGATTAGACTACCATGGACTGAAAAGTGATGTTTAAATTTAGTAATAACCGTAGTGGATGTTAGGTTAGGTAGTAAGTCAGTATCAAAACACTTCAAATAAGAGTCTACCAATACTAAGTAGTGTTGATTGTTACACTCGAAGATATCATTGGCTACTGTAATCCAAGGTAGTTCAGGAACTTGACTTAGCCGAAGTGGTTCTCTTTGCAAATGCAGTTTAGTACTATTGCATACTGAACAAAAGAAAGTACTTTATCAATGTTGTTCAGTAGTGAAGGCCAAACTATTAATTCTCTCACTTGTCTCTTAGTTGATGCAGAACCTGGGTGACCACAATGCAAAATCTGGATATATTCTTATTGTAAGGAAGCAGAAACAACAATTTCAGGACCTTTGAAAATAATGCCATCTTCCATCAAGATTTCATCTCTGTAATGAAAGTAGATTTGCACTTCAGGTGGTATGCTAGATTGCTTTGATGGCCAGCCAGCATTAATGTAGTGACTGAGCTTTTGCAAAATTGGATCAATCTTAGTGCAATCTCTTAACTCATCAAGCCTAGTGGAAGAAAAATTATGCACTGTCATCAACGTCAAAGTTAAAATTGTCTGCATCAAGCTGTTCCATCATATTTCTGGGCAATCTGGATAAGGTATCAGCCAGATAGAGTAGTTTTCCTTTTGTTTAGACCATTTTGAAGTTGTACTTTTGCAATTTGAGCATCATTCTTTGTAATCTTGCTGGAGCAGAATGCATAGGCTTTTTTAGAATAGTAACTCTAGATTGGTGATCAGTTTCAGTCTGAATAGCTTGACCATAAATATAATCATGATACTTGGAACATGCAAATACCGTTCCCAGAAGTTCTTTCTCAATTTGAGTATACTGCATCTCAGTTTGGGTAAGTGTTCTAGATGCATAGGCTGCTGGTCTGCCCTCTTGAAGTATAACTGCACCAAGACCAAATTTTGAAGCATCACAGGAAAGAGTGACTGGTTTGTTCACATCATAGTATCTTAATGTAGGTGGTGTGGCAATTTTCTGTTTGAGGTCTTCAAATGCCTTCTGGTAGTGTTCTAGACATGACCTTGCAACATTGTTGTGCATTAGCTCTCTTAAAGGTGCTGTCAACTTACTGAAGTCTGGTATAAACTTGCATAAATAGTTGACCATGACTAGGAAATGCTGTAGAGCTTGAACATTGTCTGGTGCTGACATCTCAAGGATAGCTGCTTGCTTGGCCAGATCTGGTGTCAAACCAGCACTGGTTTATAGGTTAGTACTAAGCTAACTGCCCTTGCGAGCCATTTTAAGCTTAGCCAATTATCCCTTGTGAGACTCAAACCCTGCATCTTGTGTTTGTAAGGCATACACCTTAACCATTAGGTCACCCTCCCAACCTCTGGTAAACAAATGACCTACATATGTAACTTCTGGAAGCCTGAATATGCATTTCAGAGGATTGACCTTCAAGTTTACTTCACATATTCTGTCTAGAACTCTCTCTAGGTTTCTGTCATGCTGTGCTTCACCACTGTCCCAGACCAATACATCATCTACTATTATGTCACAAGGATAACCTGAACAATTTTGCTCCATTGCATGCTGAAAGACTTCACTAGCAGAATTTATTTCAAATGGCATCCTTAGGAATTAGTATCTGGGGATTTGCAATCAAGCATCACTTGCCAAAATGAACTCTTTGCATCTAAAACAGAAAAGACAGTGGTGTTTGGTATTAGAGCTGTAACCTCTTCAACTGTGTGCTTTGGATGATACAGTCTTTTCAATGCTTTGTTCAAATCTCTTGGGTCAATACATATTCTGATTTTTATCTGAGCCATTTTTGTGAGCTGCTACCAGAGATGACACCCATTCAGTTGGTTCTGTAACTGGAGAAATTACTCCTTGCTGCACCATTTTATCTAGCTGAGCCTTGACTTTATTCTGCGTAGCTATCAGAACTTTTCTTGCCAGTCTGATCCCTGGAGTGACCTTCTAACTTCATAGAATACACAACTGGAAGTTTGCCCAACTTCTTATCAAAAACATCAGCATACTCTGAGAAAATAGCTTCAGAAAAAGTGGAACTAGGAGATGCACTTATGTGATGAACTTGTTTGGTAAAAGAAAGCAGATTCATTCTCAAACTATCTTTGAGACCCACTAAGGACTGTACTGGCCTTCAGACTACATAGAATAACAAGTTGTAACAGTTCTTGGCCAAATAACATGAAAACATCACTGAGCCTTCGGTTTGGATTTCTTCACCTCCATAAGCAACAAGTCTCACACTACTGGCCACATTGAGTTGCTCATTAGCTCTCACTTTAGCAAATGTGTCTGCTGATATAACATTACACTTTGAACCAGTGTATACTTTAAGCTCTGTGGAGTTACCATTGATCTGGACAGTACAAAACACTTCACTCTTTGCCAGTAAATTCACTGCATCAACTCTTTCACCAAACACTGATACACCATCTAGACAGAAAGCTGACTGTTGAATCTCTGCTTGATCTATTTGCTTTTTTGTGTGACCTTTCTTTACAACTGTGTGGATTTTACTTGATCTGCAAAGTTTTGGAAAATGGTTCCATTTTTTTTTTACACTTGTGACATTCTTGACCAAATGCTAAACATTTCTCTCTTTTAGACTCATGGTTTGCTTGACAATTGCGACAGTTAACAATAAAGCTGTTCTTGTTTTCTCCTGATTCATGCTTATACTTCTCTGAGGATGTTCCTTTAACTGAACTAGTCTTAGAACTTGCTGGAAAGCTACATGGTTTCCCTGGTGAGTCAGCAGGGGCTTTGGCTGCCATGTGCTTAGGCCTACCTCTGTTTGCCACGTGTTGCATATTATCTATGTTTGCTCTGGAGCATCCTGAAATCACGCACTTGTCACTTGCAAGCATACATGTGTTTTTTTCTATCACTTCATGGCTCTGGCAAATCTCTATGGCCTTACTCAACATTAAATCACTATCATGAAGCAAGATCAATCTTTCTCACAGCAGCACTATTAATACCACACACAAGCCTGTCCTTTATTAACTAATATTTTAAGTCACCAAACTGACACATTTAGCTTTGTATCTGAGGTCAGTTATATAAGCTGCAGAAGTGTCCCTGGTTTTTAACTCTTGTGTAAAACAAATGTCTCTCTATTGTAATATTTGTCTGGGGGTTACACATTTCTCAGAACTTGTGCTTCAAACACTCAGGGTCTTCTCTTGATTCAGCCTGTACAACAATATGCCAATTTTCACCTTCTCCCTCATATACTGCTGGTGCATACACAAATGAATGCTCTTTTTCTATGGCCTCTTACCCAACTAGGTTTAACAAAATGAATGCCTTGGTGCATGCATCTTTGTCTGAATAAGCTGCTTGTATAATAATATCGTACTCTTGCTCAAATATTCTCCAATTCTCTGCAATATTCTGATCAAATATAAGTGGTAAGGGCTTTCAAAATCTATCTGCCATATTAACACATACCAGTGAAGGGTTTTGCAATTAAGCACAAACACATGTACATAGACATATTCCAGTATTTTATAACTTTGTGCCTCTGAAATTATGCTTTTGGGCTTTTCAAAATTATGCTATTGGGCTTTTCTGTGAAACACTCTCTCGGGCACTGTAACACCTTTGAAATTACTTCATTGCAAGAAATAACCTCTTATCAGTATAAGAAACATATCAAACAACTGCACGATGCAAGCCTCTATGTAAATGGACTTTAAGAAATAAGTCTCTAGGGCATTGTAATACTTTTGAAATTATTGCCTTACTAAAGTAATTTATCAACATTTTAAGAAACATTTCAAATAATTCCATGATGTGAATGAACTGGGCAAGAGAAGTTCAGAGTCAATAACATTTCAAAGTAATTGCACTTTGCAAACTATACACAGCACACTGAAATTTCCCCAAAATGGTGGTACCTTGCTAGGCAACTCTTTACAGTGCAAGAAACACTCTGTAATGGCGGCACTTTGTGAATAGGCACTCTCAGCACAAGAACATTTTTGAAATGGCTATACTTTGACTGTAATTTACAAAATAGTTACACTTTGCACGCAAACTCTATGGAAGGCATACGCAGTAATCTACATACACTGTAAGCACTTTTACACACTTTGAGATACTTCAAATAAATTTAGTTATGCCCTTAATACAATACAAAGCCATAGTTATACCCAAACACAACAGTTTTCCAAAAACTTACAGCTGCCTTGCTTTATTTATGCTTAATGTGCCCTTTTTTGTGCTTTTTATATTTATTTTGCTCAGTTAATCTCTTTTCATGTCCATTGTACTCTTCTTGTACTCATTTTACTTTAAACATGCTCATTTTACTTTTCTGATAATGCTTTGTCAAATGCTGTTATTTTAAACATTTCCTTTAGTTAAGAAACCTTTTGTGCCTCCCGCTTGTTTAATAATGCAGTTTGTGCCCTTGTAATGCTCTGTTTTACTTATTTTATAAAATAATTAGTTTGTGCATATTCTCATTACTTTTGAGTGTTTTCTGGCTCTTTTTGATGCTTGTTTCTCTTAGTTTTACCCTCACTGTCATTTCTGGACCTCATGGCTCCAAATATTATTCTCTGTGATCCTGGTTCTGACACCATGTCACTCTCCTACTTTGGATATAATAGAAGAGTCTTCATGGGTTCTGTTCAAGCAGCTTTATCTTATACAAGCACATCACAATAGAAGTGTATTGATTTTAACTTAGGTAACTTATAATCAAACTAGCTGTTGGAATCATATATGTATATTTACTCTCTGGCTGCACTCTCAAAATGGCACTAGGAATGACATGTGCTTGACTTTTATATATACACGTTATGTCTTTGACATGCTTTTAAAGATACAGCACATAGCATGTGCATTCTGATCTACAGGGGTTGTAGGTGCTTTTCTTTTTTAACTCACCACCCTCTGTTTCAGGGTGTTTATTCCCAGCAAGCAATATTTCAAAATTCTTCTTCCTCAAAAAAGATTTAAGTCTACCAATACTTTATTGATATCACCCTTCCTTCTAGGGACAAAAGTAAACCCCTTAGAAAACAATGTAAAATAAACATCAATAATTACCTCTGAACTATAATTATAAATATTGTAGCTGCCTTTCATGTATTTAACCCCTTCTTTAATTATTTGTGGTAACCTGGTATTCATTTCTCTACCTCCTCCTCTCCCTGTTTGGTCGATAGTAATAACTCGGGGAGAATGGTTCTGAATCCATTCGGACCTCCTTGGGGAGTATTCTAAAGGATCTTTCAAATGCATTGACCTATCATGTCTAGAATTATTCTGTTCAATCCCCTCTTCCCCATTAATCACTTGTCTCTCTAACATTGGTTCTTTCCTAGTCCATCTCTCTTCAAAAGAAAGTACCTTTTTGGTTTGGGGTATGCTCTCCTTTCCCCATATTCTATATTTTCCCTTTCTAATTTCTTAGTTTTCTTTTTTATTTTGTTTGAGCACTTTTTATCAATACTGGCCATAATCTCATAATACTTTTTCTTTTCTTTATCAACAGTAAAAAGCAAATCATTCACAACGCAAGTATTAACATCTTGTATTTTCTTGTATAAAAAACAAGGTTTCACTCATTCTCCTTAATAATAGCTTTAACTATTTCTAGCCCACATGTATCAACTATTTTTAAAAGTTCAGCATGAAACTCAGTCCTCCTACCACATTGTTAGGATACTTAAACACTCTTAAACTTTTAGGCACTATACATTTCTTAATGCACTGTCTCAAATAAGCATTTTCAACCAACAATGTCTTATATTTCAACATAATTTCATGCAAAAACAAACCATTAGAATCATACGTCTGTCCCTTTGCAACAACCACACTACAGAATTCTCTAAATTATCATTACAGAAACTATAATTCATATTTAACTAGTCAAACACCGGTAACATAATGAAAATTGCTATTAAATCCATGTAAATCACAGTAATTACAGTCACCTTTCTGAAATGTCCTTCTTAGTCACCATTTATTTCTTCCTGGACCCCATTCCTTCCAAGCATAGGGTCAGAAAGGTTAGAAAAAGGCTGAGATCCTGAAAAAACTGCATCTCCTTCATTGTCTTCTGCTCATCCACCATCTTGAAAATCAACTGATTCCCTCTCACTCTCCCGCATCTCTCTTCAAATTGGTCTCAACTGCTCTTGATTCCCAGGGAGAGTGCTTCCATTCAAAGCTGAAACTAAAGTTCCAAATGCAGGGGTGAGCAGTTCTACTAATTGTGAAAGCTGGTCAGCCACTTTCCTCAGCTCACCAACAGTATTAGATTCCTTAAATGAATACATAGCACCCTGAGACAACTTGCTTCCACTATCTTCCATGGACCAAAAAAACACAAAAAGAAGAAACAAGTGCAACCCAAAAGGGAAACCAGTAAAATCCAAAAACACTTGTGAAGCAGTATGTCCAGTGTGAAATAAGCAATTTATTTAAAGGCCAGCAAAAAACTTAACACTGTAAATGAATCACAGTGTTTTAATTTCAAGACCTCTTCAGATAAAATTCCAGATAAAATTATTACACTTTTATATCAAAAACTCCACCTATCAATTACACACCATCCAATAACAGTCAACGACTCATTAAAACAAGTTACAAACTTAAAAAATAATCACAGTACTTCTTATATATAAGAGAAGCTATAAATACATAAATAATCCATCCTATATATGAGATGAAAAATTTATACATTTATAAATATTAGAGGTTGGTGCATATAAATGATGTCTACATATAAAAAATGTTAAGGAAGTAAGTTAAAAACTTAAAACTTTTCTGCATTTAAAACAGCAAAATATTAGGGGCGGAGCCTAGATGCCCAACTGAGAGCAGTGAATTTTGAGAGCTCCATAAACTAGTATAATAATCTAAGAACATTTTATTATTTTCAAGTTTAAAACATTTGAATTCTATAGATAAACTGCTAAACTACATAAATATCAATTTTAGTGGAGATATACAAAAAATGTCCTGTCAAGTAACTTGGAGATATATTGAGTCACTGAATATTTACAACTCAAGGAATTCTCATCCAGATGCTGCTTTGAAAAAAGAACTGCAATTTATGACATCTACCTTACAGGAACTATCTTTGGAGATGGATGGCTTTAAAAATTACTTAGAAAACCTCAAATTAAATTCTCAAAAACAGACTGATACTCTTAAGGAACTATTACAGCAACGCCATACAAAAATAACAAATACAGAGACTTCTCTAAATGACATTGAAGGGAGACTCAAAGAGGAAGAATTCCAAAAAGAATTTCTGTTTAAACAGAATACATAGCTGCTTAACAAAATAGATAGCTTAGAAATCAGGGAAAGGAGAAACAACATAAGGATCTTTTGTCTGCCTGAAAACACTGAAGGAGAAGACATTATTTCATTCTTAACCTGGATTCCTGAATGTTTAGACTTGAAAGAGGCACTTTCATTTGAAATTGAAAGGACGCATAGAGCACTGAGGAAACATGCTTCTAACTTAACAAATACTCCACCTAGATCCATAGTTATGAAATTTCTTTCATTTCTGGACAAGGAACTAATATTAAAATCTGCTTGGAGAAAATCACCCTTAAAATACCATCAAAGCCTGATAAGGTTTGACAATGATTATTCTTCCAGAATACTAGAACAAAGGAAAAAAGTCTGGCCAATAATAAAGCTGTTGAAACAAAACAACATTAAAACACAGCTGGCCTTTCCAGCCAAGATAAAAATACTTTTTGCCAATGAGATGAGAATCTTTAATGACTTAGAAGAAGCTACTATATTCATCAAAAACAACACAGTGTCTATCCCAGAAGAAATGGAATGGATGGCCTCTACTCTTAAAAAAATAAAATAAACAAATCATTGGACTGATGCTAGAAAGAAGAGATGAAAAACAAATTCCAAAATAGCTGTCCCAAAAAAATAACTTTTACAACTACATCTCTCAAAGTATCAACTGATAGGGTACATCACTTGTCATCTGTTTTCACATAGAAAAGGAGGGTTTCTTAAAAAACTGAGAAACAGTAATGATTTATTCAGAATGTTCAAAGAGTCCAATAATTCTTCACAAACAAAGGTAGGTCAAGTCTGGATACTATTTACACTATATATAAACCAATCAAAGCAACATATAATACATAGAAGTTTCAATTCCCCTACTTGAACTCAATGAATACTTATCTTGTTCATGTTTCACTGGTTTTACTTATAATAATTTAAGTAATTAATTAACTAATTCAACAAGGTACCATTCATCAGAGTTCAGACTCAAATGTAATAAATTAACATCATATATAATAAGTGTAAAAGTAGAGTGCTTTGGAAAAAAATGCTGTCATGGAGACTAATTCCTTCTTCAGTTAAAGTATGATTTAAAAATGTCATGGTTAAATAATAGTAGCAAGCTCTTAGTACAAATGTCATCATTATGATGTCTAAATCTAGTTAACATCAATTATGGCAGGCATCACAACTATGAGTGCTGTTTGATCAATCCTGATATGGTATGTGTGGATGGAGCTGTGTCTGGCAGCTAGTACAAATGACATTGGCAAGGATTCACGAAGCCTCCGTGTAAGAGTTATAACCCTTACACGGAGGCTGCAGTTAAACGGAGTGATGTCAGCATGCTTTGCATATTCATGAGAGCATGCTGAATCACACCTAAGTCTAACACGGTCCGTGTAAGACAGTAGGGGGCGTGCCCGTAGGCCGAGCCCTGCAAGCAGACACGCCCCCAGAAGTGTAAAAGTGCCCAAAGTAAACACCCACAACAGAGTCCACGGAAATGTGAATAAACACAACACAACACATGCCCCCACAGACTATGAACATAAAATATATAAATGAACATGTTATATATTTTTTTTAAATTGTAAAGATGTTTAACCGTGAGTGCGCTCGTTTGTGCGGGCGTGCCCGTAGCGCAGCTACAGTTAGCAGTCAGTGGGAAAGCATATAAGAACTAAATATGCAAAATAAGCCAGGAAGGAAGCAATAGCGTAGCAGTAGAGATGTTGGCTGAAGAGCAGGCATTCATGGTTCGAGCCCTCACAACACCAATTCTTTTTTTTTTTTGCAAAATAAGCAGGAAACAAGTCCCTGACAAATATGTACACATAAAACCACAATTTATGTAAAATGTAATGAAATAGCCCATTTATATTGAAGAAATGTGAGGTAACAAAAGAATAAAAAATGCCAGATGTGCCCATAGCTGAGCTACAGTTTAACAGAGTGAGTGAATCTGCCCGTAGATGAGCAGTGGTTTAACTGGTGCAAAATGAGTGCCCGTAGCTGAGCAGTGGTCTAACACGTTAAATCTATGTGTCCCTAACTGAGCTGAGCGTAATATGCATGCCGATAGCCAAATGAGGCTTAAACCAGCGTATCCCGTTTGCGTGGAGCTGTGCACCACGCAAACAAGCTAACCGACGGGCAACGTTGAGCAAGCCATATCAAAACTGCCTTTACACAGACACACCCCTCAGCATGTCTAGACAGTCATGAAAAATAAAAAGCAGTGGCCAGGTTCGAACCCAGGATACTATACACCATAGTCAAGGTACAGAACCACTAAGCCATGACAGCAGTACCTTTAAATGCAATAATAGCTAATATATAGGAATGAATACAAACTGGAGCATGACAATGCAGGTTTACTGAAGTTGATACAATTCCAAAATGGCCAATCACAGATATGTGTGGGAAAAACGGACTATATAAGCCCCATAGGTGGGAATACACAGCATAAACGATTGTAGAACTGACCTGCAGGCAGAATGACAGGAGTAGGAGAGGGTAGTTGCTTTCGAGCACAGAGGTGGGGTGTTGAGGAGTCCAGGTACATGGTCTGGCTCCTAGTCCATAATCATGAGGCCCAACTCATGCAGGGCCAGGTCCTCTGGGGAGCATACAGGGCCGAGGCGTGGGACCGGTTGGCTCATGATCTCACCAGTGCCACAGGGATTCCAAGGACTGGTGAGCAAGTCCGTCACCACCATGCGGACCTGAAGAGATGCAAGCAGGACCAACTGAACCTTTGGATCCAGGAGGCCCGGCAAACACCCAACACCCCACTACTGAGTAAGTAACATTTAATTATGTATGTAAGAAACTAAACTAGCTGATATTATGGAGATGTGTATTCCAATATTACTTCATTTATATTACAGCTGCAGGTGTCTGTTCTGCGAACCGCAGAGCCTATGGCGATAGGCTGGTGCGGTTGCGCCACCAGGCAGGTCAGTAATCCACTACCAGTAACTGTAAAGAAATATAAAAGTATGACAGTCAGCAAAAGAGTGCAGTGTAGTCACTAAGGAATAAAATCTGCAAGTAACAGTGTGAAAGTGTATGCAAGTATTGCTTAATTACAAAAGTGTGTTTCAGCCTGTAAGTTAAACTGAAAAATGAAACTGTCTGACATATATTCTGAAATAAAAATGCCCTACCTGTAAGAAAATAGTACACAACCTGCAGCAGGCTGAAAAGTATAGCTGCAGAAGATGATGAAATCACATGTGTGAAATATATCCCTGTGGAAATACTGATACATGAGAGAAGTGAGACTGCTGGAAAGGATTGTAATAACTACAGGTAAAACATGTCAATAAAGCCTAGAAGTAAGTACCATCCTGAATAGTAAAATGAAAGCAAGTGAGAGAGTGTGAGAAAGTGTCACGCATCCAGCAATACAGTAGTAATAACCCCTGAATAAAGTATACTGCAGTCAAGACAGAATGAAATGCATGTGAGATTCAAAACCAAACAGCTAAATCTGTTCAAAGTATTGCTGCATCTGGAATGTGTATCCCAAAATCTGGATATGTTGCTCTCCGTCTGCAATATGCAGATAGGATGATTGTCTGATATACCAAACATCCACACTTGTCTACAGCTATATAAAGCAAATGTAGCAGGATGATGTAGCTGAACAAAGCTAGATATGAATGTGTATGAAGAACCATAAAATGTATATTGATGTTGCAGTAACAGTCCTATCACCAAGTTGAAATAGTTATCTTATAGGAAACTGTAGTCAGAACAGTAGTGTGTATATAACTGTAGCTATTAGAAATGTACAGCATATGTATTGTTATTCGAAGGTGTTAATATTGCTTTCTTTACCCCACCCTATAACCACATATACCCATTCCAGGTGAAAATGGTATGTGCAATCACAATTAACACCCCTGGATGTTTGTCCTGTTGGGTCATATATATTTGCATGTCCGTTGATGCGTCTGCCCTGTTCATACATCCACACCTGATGGCCTATTGCCATCAATTAACCCTGCATGTTGTTGGACTGTGTATTTCTGTTCAAATTATGCATGTGTTATGCACGCTGTTCAATGGTGTGAATATCTGGGTGTTTGGTTAATGGGAATACTAATGCATGCTGTTACAACTAATTGTGAATGATATTATATGTCACTAACCCAAACTGTCATGATATAATGCAAAACATAGGACGACAGGGAAGGCGGGTTCCAGCGGACCCACCTCTCCCACCTCAGCTGGCGAGTGCACCTGGCACTAGTGCCGAGTCCGGACCCTCCTCCGGTGGCCCTTTGCCACCTATGGGTGGAAGCGCTGCAGGGGATGGGGCTCGCCCCCCTCTGCAAGTGTGGCCGGAGGAGAACCACCACTCACCCTCCGTAGCGTCCGGACTGTGGTGCGTAGGGAGATTCGGGACTCTGTTCTCAAGCCCCTACACCAGCTCGAGGCACGGGTGGCGTAACTAACGGGCATGCCTGTTGCCCCGCCTACACAGCCCCCAGCACAGCCCCGTCCTGGGCAGTGAAGGAACAGTGGCAACTGCCTATGGGTGGGGATATCAGTTTCACTGTTGCCATCTGTGGGTTCATGGGCTCTGGATATCCAAACCTCCATCCCCGTCAATTGTGTAACCCCCCACACGTGTCATACACCGCCCCTGTATGCGTCTTGTTTGTCTTGTCTGTTTACCTACCCAATCTACCTCCCCAGCTGTACCGACTTCCTTCAACTGACATACCACTCTCACCTGAAAAAAAAAAAAAAAGGGCACTCTGTACCCACAAAAAAATTACGCCCCATACATAGCTGCCCATTCCGCACACATGTCTGCTGGACATGGAACCTATCAATTACAATTGGCTGCACAACAAGTATTATTGTTGTCCTGACACCTCTCTCAGGGGTGGAAGGTTTCAAATGTCACACCAAATTACATACATATCCACAGCTGTTGCTGATGAAGAAATGGGCAGCTATGGGCCTTACCTACATCCCTTCTGCACATCCCAAGCTTGTTTCCCTACTGTCTTACCCTCTTTGTGACCCCTTTTTCACCACTTTCCTGTCTCCCCATTTTTTTTCTTTCAAAGAATATAGCGCGGGTGTGCGCAAGAGTAAGCACGTTTAAGTGGTTGTAAGCGGGTGTGCGCTTGTGTGCGCGGAGCTAAACGCCAGTGCGCATGCGTGAGCTCCGCGCAAACCAGCGCTAACCCGGTTACAACTGCTTAAAAGTGCCTTAGTCACTTTGATTGACAGGTCTTGTAGTCAGTTCAGAAGCAAAATAAAATCCCACTGGTAGTCCCGAACCCAGGACCTTGAAAACAGTAGTCTGCATGATTTACCACTAAGCCATGAATCTTATACAAGAACATTGTGCTAAAATAAATATATCATGTAATAGTAGGAATGAATGTAAAGGGAATATAGATGTGTAGTACACAAAGCATGCCATTTAGAATTACTATCAAAACTAGTGGATTTCCATAATAGTAGTGTGTGAACAGAAACAGCCATGCTAGTTGGTAGCTAGTAGGTAATATTGTCACTATAGCACCTTGCAAGCCACACACATACTCACAGCAGGATAATCACTGCCCATACCCCACAACCTCTTACAGGAACACATCTGGACCAAGTAATAAAATATGTGGAGCAAAGGCCCAAAACCAGGGACACATTACAAATAATGTTACAATAAATGCAGACAGTTCAGAGAGTAACAGGGTCTGCATTTTGTGGGATGTTTGGAAGGGTATGAAGTCTGAAACTTGAATGTGTGTCACCATATTCTGACTTGAGCCCAGAGTGATTTCCCAGAAAAAAGGTGTGCATGAGATATTGACCAAAATATGAGGCAGAAATGTGGACAACCTGCAAATATCTGTACACATGACGGGTCTGACACCACCATATTTGAATAGTTAAGAGCCTAGACATAGCAACAGTGAATGACTTACAGGGATGCCCCACAGACTCCATGTGAAATGTACAAACAGTAGGCAGAAAGGTGTAACACATGCAATGGTAACTATGGAGTCCTGAAAGTATTCACCACTTGCATGGCAGAAAAAGTGTAGTAATACATATGCTCATGCTAACCCACAGTCACAACTGCAGCATACCAGACATTTTAATGGGTGTACCCCACTGATATGTACCATTCCATGAGGCAGATAACAGATGAACCTGAAAGTCTCTGGGGCCTGCTCAGCAGCATACTCAAATACCCTAATAGATGTCAAGGCCTACACCATGGCCAAACCACACTGCATGCTGTAACACCCTAGCAGATATAGCAAGCATTCCAAGGTGTGAATGTACATGGAAAACAGGAAAGCTACAGCAGCACACTACAGTCAGGACACCTAGCAGGCATACAAGTAGTGACTGTAAAGGGCAAATATTGAAGCCTTAGCAACAAAGTGCAAGCAAAAGTGAAAGGAAAGCACACACACACACACACACATTAACAGTAGTAGTAGTTGTAGGTGTCAGTGTACATACACAGTTAGTACAGGAAACTGGAGAAATGAATGGAGGAATGTTAATCTACAGCACACCTGGAAATATGAGAGAGATACCAACCTTTACACTCACAGAACATTGTCCACAGCATAACAGCATGGTCCCTGCCCTTAAAATCTGAAAGGGCTACGCCTATCTCACATACCTTTTATAGCACTGTTCTGAAATCACAGTGAGAACTGCAATCAGTACACAACTGGCTGCATGCAATTAGCAAATGCTGGCTAACAATTGGTGCAGAGGCCATCACATGGGCATATGCAGATACCTACAAAAGTATGCTGTACACCCAGTCCACACATGCAATACTTTCATTGCACCCTGAGAAGGACGTGAGAGACAGACAGACAGAGAGAGAGAGAGACAGAGACAGAGACAGAGAAAATTGCAATTAAGCAGACACAAGCAAATTGTTCAGCAACAGCCACCTGAAAGCTGACAACTGGGAAGTGGAGCAGCAGGACAGAGAACCAGACGGCAACACAAGCAGCTGTGACAAACACAGGTAATGTAAAGTAATACTATAAACGTCTACATACTGTCAACCCTCCATATGTGTCATTGGTCTGTATCCATATGTATATGAAGATGTGTAAAGGGCAGGGGACATACAGCAACTATCAGTGAAGGCTGTACATACATGTGTATGTGAGAGCATCTATGTGCACATATCAATGTTGGTTGATTGTAGGTTGTAGTGCCATGTACAAAGTAGGTTCCACAGTTATGTATGTTTAGCAGTATGTCAGTGTGTGTATACAGTATGGTAGACAAACATGTTGATATACCTGTCTATCATATGGATACGTATGTATGTCAACATATGTATGTGTATATATATATATATATATATATATATATATATATATATATATATATATATATATATATATATATATATATATATATATATATATAGAGAGAGAGAGAGAGAGAGATGTATATAAATTCTGAGTGAGGCACATGTGTACAGATGTATTGCAACAGGTGCCTGGTGACAAAGGCATGGAGTGAACACCATTGTCAAAACTGGAGTACCATACCATATTCCAAATCACCTACACCAGTAACCACCAGATATGTGATTGGCTGCCCACCACTGCATGTGCCAGGAGTGAACAGGGTCATAAATGTGTACAATAGTGGCCCCAATGATATTCACAGTGGCACACTATCCCTGGAATACCTGCACATGGTATGTGTCAGCGAACATGGTGTGTCAGCTATGGACATGTAGGTCGGTGTACCCCTCCACACCACATAATGGATGCCATGGTATGGACCTCACATGACAGCTACAGATATGGAGAAGGACACAGTGACATGTACAACACTGTGACAATGCACTCAAACACATTACCAATGCACAGTGACTGACAACACCACAGAGTACACATATACTACCCACATAGAGGTTACCACTCCCGGATTTACATATGTAAGTCACATCCATGACAGATGTCCAACAACTATAGTAACACCTCACACCATCCACAACCTAAATGACTGCTGTGTGTCGTCCGTGCCACTGCAATAGAGTGCACATGTGGAGGTAAAAGTTCCTACCCACAGATAAGACATACCCTGCAATAAACCACACAGTGTTAAGAAGCAAGACTCCCCATGAGTACATGTCACACATACCCCTGCTGAATGTTAGTCAGATAGGTAATATGCCATATGAGTCACCCTGTGTAACTGTGTGACAGCAGCAGGTACCATCACACCACATGTGTCACAATGGTCAGGGTAGCAGAACAGTACGCTGCTGTAGTCCCACGGCAATAGCATATTGTATAGTATTGTATTGTAATGTAATGTATTGTGTTGTATTGTATTGGTATGTTGAGGTGCCTCCTTCGTGGAGTGGAACTACTGCTGCTGTGCGCCAGTGTACAGGTACATATCCTGTAGTCAGGCTAGTGTTACATAGCACTTCTATATGTGTGTTTAGCTCCTGTCAGAGTTTATGTAGCATGCAACTGGGGATACCATCAGGTCCCATTCATGTTGTGTATTCTGCTGTCCTGAGGGTGGCTCTCACCTGGACATCTGTGATGACAGGGAGGTTACAGTCAGCTGGGATAACTATGTCTTATTTTGGGGGAGTGGGCGGGGTGACACCTGCACTGAACCTGTCTGCCACAATGTTGTTAATATCTGTGGTGTCAGTGAAATATTTGTTGTGTACTAACTATGGGCATAGAGGATGGATCCTGACCAGGTTGCTAACATAACTGAAGAAGGCCTTCTGGTTATCTGTAGTGTCCCTCTTGATTTCCCTCTCAAAGTTGCCCATGGATGTTTGTATGATGGAAAATAGATCCTTACTAGTGCTGCTCAGACATGCCCTCCCTTTATGGAATTATGCTCTGTCTTGCAGTAGCTTCCATCTTCTGTAATACAATCTGTCTATGGCTGGGGTCCACCAGACAGGATGCTGTCCCTTTGTGGAGAGTGTCTTGGTCATATATGGGATTGCATGATCCATGCATTCTCGGAGATGTCTGTAGAAAGCAATTGTGTAGGGGTCAGCATTGTGGGTTGTATCTGCCACTGGCCCAGTGGGCTGAAAGGATACCATGTCACTGTTACAAAGTGTAAAGTTTGCATCTGTAATGTTATTCACTATAGTCGTTTGTGCTGGTGGCGGAAGTGGGATATGTTTATCCAGGGCAATCAGTGTGTGGTCAGCTCACAGTAGTTGATGATGTAGGCCATACAGTACCTAGATGCAAACCCTCAGAGTGAGGAGGTGCTCTTGACCTGAATCAGTGTTCTGACTGCTGGGGTTTGGTAGTATGTCGTATGGAGTGTGCCAGGTACTGTTGCACAGTTGCTGGCTGTGCACTGATACCTGGCCATTTACATGTGTATCCACCAATAGACAGACAGATGCTATATATGTGAGATATGTTGTATCATAACAGTCAAGTAGCATGTGTAGTATGTGTGCCAAATTCTGCTGACATATATTGCTGTTATCAGGTTATTTTCTTTCTCAGGTACATGGCCCACCCGCAGAATCCCACTTACTCCACAGCTGAGGATGAGGAGATACACCAGAGCCTGGTGCGGGATTATGCAATACTCTTTTCCCGCACCAGCCAGAATCAGCAGGAGAGGGCTGCACTGTGGCAAGACCTTGTCCGTCTGGTAAATGACATAGGCACGCATAATAGGACATATGAGCAGGTATGACATCACTGCAGTGATTTAATCAGACATGTCCGTCAGCGTGCGTCGGATATCCACAGGCAACAGGTCGCCACATGTGGTGGGGTGGCTACACATCCCCCACTCACCAGACTGGAGGGGACTACTCATGAGTGTAGTGGCTCCAGTCCGCCAGCAACAACAACAGCAGCAGACATGCATTATGATGGAGGCTGGAGCCACGCAGCAAGACAGTGAACGTGCAGGTAATATGCCATATGTATAGTTGACTGTTGTGTACACTGGTAGTTAATGCATGTGTGAGATGTGTCCTTGGTTTGTAGCTGTCACCATAGTATTTAATGTGCAAGTGTGATATCCTGAATATTAGCAGCTGACCTGTGAAAGGCGACTGTTGTACTACTGACCTGTATCATACTCAGTAACAATGGCACAGTTGTGCCCACTGACATTAGTTATTTCACGTCTGCAGGTCCCTCTGGTATAACAGCAATGCAGCCTATCCATGCTGGTGAGTGTGTATTAACAATTCCTGTAATAGTTTTGATAGTAATAGTACTATTTGGCTCACATAGTAGTGCTCTTTGTATGCATGTAGGTGTGTCTGTGTCTGTGTGTTGATATCATGCATACCGAGTACTGTACAATTGCGTGAAACTGTGTGCATGTGTGCATGTGTGCACCTGTGCATGTGTGCATGTGTGCACGTGTGCATGTGTGCATGTGTACATGTGTGCACCTGTGCATGTGTGCATGTGTGCACGTGTGCATGTGTGCATGTGTGCATGTGTGCATGTGTGCATGTGTGCATGTGTGCATGTGTGCGCGTGTGCATGTGTGCATGTGTGCACCTGTGCATGAGTACATGCGTGCATGTGTACATGTGTGCATGTGTGCATGTGCACGCGTGTGCATGTGTGCACCTGTGCATGAGTACATGTGTGCATGTGCATGTGTGCATGTGCGATGTGCATGTGTGCGTGTGCATGTGTGCATGTGTGCACCTGTGCATGTGTGCATGTGTGCATCACTGGTAATGTGTAGACATTGTAAACTGTGTTTCCTGTTTCCCTCCCACAGGTTCTGGTGCTGCTCTGGTGTCATGTAGCAGGGAACCTGAATCAGGTGCCGTGGGTACTGATAATGATGACATCTGTGTAATGGCACAGGAAGGTATGCCAGGGTCCGCCATTGGTCAGCCGATTGACAGTACACAGCTGTCGACCCCATCAATGTGCACAGTTATCCTGCCAATACACCCTTTGTCACCAATGTCCCTAGGTGATGGACAGCATACAGTGGGCATTGACCAGGGTAATGTGGTATCTGTGGCACATGCCTCCCCACACAGCAGCCATGGGCATGGCCCAGAGATGGTACCACACAGACAGATGTCCAGGGGTTCTCGTGGGAGCATCCGTGGGCGTACTGCCCCTGTCAGACGTGCCCACAGAGGTCTTACAACCTCAGCTATGTTTCAGGCTGTCATGCAGGCACAGTCATGTATGGAACGGTACACCAGACAGGGTCTGAGAGAACTGACAGCATGTCACGCAGCCATGACTGACAGTATGAGTGACATTGCGGCTGCCATCCGTGATTTCACCGATGTCATAGACAGACGTTGTGGGGACATATTAGACCGGTTCCACAACTACATGTCCATGAGCCAGGGCAATGGTGGGCTGTTGAGGCGTCAACGTGGCCGTATGCCAGCAACAGCAGCAGCTGGCAGTCATCGCGGACGACAACAGGGCCGCGGCTGCCCCCGTAGTGCCAGCAGCAGCCCCAGCAATGCTGGGTCTGTGCTGTCATCAGACCGCCCCAGGAGACCATGTGCACGTGGCTCTGGCCAGGCCCGACAGGGATCTGTGTCCAGTCAATGAACACCTGCTTCTGATGACAGTACCCAGTCTGGGTTGGTACTGGATACGGTCCGTAGCACCTCTGCAAGGCACAGGTACCATGTCCGTGGCCAGAGACACTGATCTGTATGACCTGGCAGGTACAGTCTGTGGCTGTCCACAAACACCAGTATATGGCAGCCATGAGGTGGAACTGTGTGCATCCATACACACATGCAAATTGACAACACCTAGGGCTACCGCATACATGCACACACTGCATCAACATTGCCCCACCTTCTACTGCTGTCCCTCACCAACACACATACACATACATGTCAATCGGTGGTATCGGTGGCTGACTCAGGCATACCAAGTTCACACCCTGTGCATATGATGAAACTGTGCCACCTCCTGCAATCTGTAACAACTCTGCAGGTACAGGTTAACATGTTGCTGATGCACAGGGTGACCACATAGATGTGTAGTAATAGTATCATGTTGTTAACAGTACTGTGTGCTGAATTAATTGTGGGTATATCACAGCATGCCTGATGCAGTAAGTGTGTGATTGTCATGTACTGTTGTCTACACCCATGGTAATTACCGTAGTGTATCATCTGCACATGTTGGCATACTGGTGGTAATGATGTCAACAGAAGGCTACATACATAGGTAGCACAGGGGATAAGGCAATGAATGTAGTAATATGCAAAGATGGACATGTAAATTGCAAGTGGCATGTTGCCCACACTGGACTCTGCAATGCAGATGTTTGAGGATGTTGATATGTGTGCAGTACTACACGACTGGTACAGGACACACAGGAGCACCCTAGCACTGCATGCTCACATCTCATACCATGCTAGACAGCCCCAACACACAAAACTAACTGTCACAGGAGGGAGACTCCCCATATATGTCAGGGATACTGTGGTGGCAGGCCAGGTAGCATACATCCTACTAAGTATGGAACCACTGAGTGAAGGCTCAGTGTCTGTTATTTGACATGTGTATTACTGCAGGTATGAGCACATGGGTTTCCATCCAGTTATTGTACATCCTGACAGTACATGGTCTGTACACTTGTGTGCGCTGAGACTGGACCCTAGCCATCTGACCCGTGTATTTCCATGTACATGTGCATAGTGCCTGCATATTTGCAGTGTTACCTACTGGAAGTGGTACAGCTTGTTTGTTGTACAATGGACTACATGCAGCCCTGTTTACTGTAGCTTTGTTTGCATGCATGTTTGCTTGCAATTACCATGGAATACTGATCACACCTGCAATGCATAGTTATAGAGCTTCTGTGGACTCCTAGTGCCATCTGCATAGCTTAATATATGTATGTCCATGTCCCACTTGACAGGATGTCACTGTTTGTCCTGTTCACATGTACATTGCCTGTGACACAGTGCATATGACTTACCTCACATGTGTCCACGTGAGCAGTCATATATGCTACTGCTAAGTAATCACAGGCACTACACCTTCACATATTCATCTTCTGTTGAACCACCTACTTCGCTAGGGATGGCCTGCACCTGTCACCCCTGGGCTTTCAGATATTGGCAAAGGCTCTTGCTACCCCCATAGTGCCTATGTTAGGCAAGGCTCAAATGACAAACCCACCTTCATAGGTATCACAAGGGATAAGAAACTAAGAGTAATGCTACCCAACGCCAGAAGTCCAAACCTCCAGATGCATGCACCCGAAACTCTCCTTGGCATGGAGAACATCGATATCTGTGCAGTGACAGATGCCTGGTTCAGGGCTACTGAGAGCACACCAGCACTACCAGGTTTAACCTGGTTGATTTCTTTGAAACAGTCACCAAGGCCGTTGGCGGGAAGGTGGTTCACACAGCCTACCTGGACCTCGCAAAAGCCTTCACAACAATACCCCACTTGGGCATTCTAGAGAAGCTCACCAGCTTAAATATAAGCCCCTATGTCACTAGATGGATTGCACAGTGGCTCAAGGACAGAACCCACATGGTTAGAATTACTGGAGCCATGCCAGACTCCAAACCAGTTACGAGTTGTGTCCCACAAGGCTCAGTTCTGGGACCTCTCTTGTTTGGTATATATTTATTGGAGGTACAGGCCAACATGGACGGACTGTGGCTGACCAAAATGCAGATGACTGCGAACTGGCCACCATAATCGACTCTCCAGCTGACACAAGCATTTTCCAAAGGGGCATCATAGAAACAGACAACTTGTGCCAGAGCCATGGCCTTCAGCTGAACAGTGTTTAGAAAGGGAAATGTGCATCCTGTAGTTTGTTCTCCTAGTTGCCAAAAGGGACATTTCCTCACACACACTAACCCCCCTTAGCCAAAAACACACACGTGCCATTTGCAGGATTCAAACCCCTATCTGACTATGTTATGACACTCGAGCAGAGTGTGCTATTCGCATTACTGGGAGGTTTCCCTTCTCTTGCTGTACTTATAGGGTGCTGACATCATCAGTGTTTAGAAAGGGAAATGTGCATCCTGTAGTCTGTTCTCCTAGTTGCCAAAAGGGACATTTCCCTCAAACACAAATCCCTCTCAGAGAGACACACACACTTGCCATTTGCAGTATTCAAACCCCTACCTAACTACGTTATGACACTTGAGATAGGCGCATTAGCGGAGCGCGCTATTCGTGTTACTGGGAGGTTTTCCTTCTCCTGCTATACTTATAGAGTGCTGACATCATCGGTGTTTAGAAAGGGGAATGTGCATCCTGTAGTCTGTTCTCCTAGTTGCCAAAAGGGACATTTCCTCACACACAATTGAATCCCCCTCAGACAAACACACACACTTGCCATTTGCAGGATTCAAACCCCTAACTAATTATGTTATGACACTTGAGACAGACACATTAGCAGAGTGCGCTATTCGTATTACTGGGAGGTTTTTCTTCTCCTGCTATACTTATAGAGTGCTGACATCATCTGTGTTTAGAAAGGGGAATGTGCATCCTGTAGTGTGTTTTCCCAGTTGCCAAAAGGGACATTTCTTTCCCACAGACTTACACACACACCAACCCCACTCACACACACTAAGCATTTGCAGGATTCAAACCTCTACTTAACTATGTTATGACACTTGTGACGGATGCATTAGCAGAGCGCGCTATTTGCATTACTGGGAGGTTGCTTTTCTCCTGCTGTACTTATAGGGTGCTGACATCATTGGTGTTTAGAAAGGGGAATGTGCATCCTGTGGGTAGGCAGACGCCAAGCACACTCTGGCTAAGCTGTCATTCCCTAGGGCAAACAGCCTAGTGTTGACCTCTACACCCATATGTTTAATTGTCAAATGCACATTATTTGTTGCTGATAGACTGTTTGCACATCTTTATTGCCATAGCATTCCCTGTTTGTATGAACAATTTGTGCATCTGTGGAAGATATTTGCATATGGGAGGGATCCACTATATCACGTATGTCTCTGTAGTCATTTAACTGTGTGCACTGGGCAGACTGCTGTAATGTGGTTGGTTCCTGGAATAACACGTAAAAATACCAGATATGTGTGTCCAACTGCTAAACTGAGATTTGGCCTAAGTGTGTGAGCATGCCCAGTGTGAGCATTCCACTCTGCAGCCCACCACATTTGTGGATGAGTGTGAACTTCAACAAATATCACCCGTTTATGGTTGTGTGTCATGTTGTGTAGTTACTGTACAACTGCTTTGTGTGTGAACACAACAGGATTATACTGTGCCTGCAGTGTTTGCATGGGATACTTTGCATACAGTTGTCAACATCCTTTCACACTGACCTAACACTGTAGTACTGTATAGTGTACTGGTAGTACTTTGACTGTGGTGGACAGTATCCTGTACTTTAGTGCTATCACTGCTTTACATTTCGATAGTGAGCACAACAGCCTGGTTAGGGGCCAGTTGTGTACATCTGACCACGTTGCATTCTGTTCAGATATGAACTACTTAAACCAGGCTTGTCCAACATTGGTAGTGTATTCCACAACATAAGTGTACATTTGCAAACACTAGCGATGTGCCCTAGTCCATGTCTAATGCTAGTTGGAGAGTGTGTTTGTCCTTCAACACACATTGTAAGTGGAGTTTGCCATGACATATGTCATGGTTAGTATACTGTGCCTCTGTCTACCTGTGACATGACAGTGATACCCAGGATAAAGCTACCATCTCCCATCCACTCATCAAGATTCCTATTGAGGAAAATTGATAAGTGACTCTATGTGTAGCCTGTACTGGGAGTTCACTCATGGGTGGGGGTGGCTTCTGTGTTATGGATCATGCAGTACAGCTTGTCCTATGTAAGTCAGTGCTGGGGTTCAGGTCTCTCATGTGCATAGCTCACTGCCATTCAGATTGTACAAGGTGCAGCATGTTTATTGATACCAGCAACAGAGGCAACACATGGCATCTGTGCAAGCTCTTTGATACTCCTGGTGAAGTACTGTTGGGGACTTTACGGTTGATGGAGGTGTCTGCTGAGGTACATCCCACAGGGGCTATTGTAGTCAATTGTACCACTGATGGAGGATGACTGCAGAGCCACAATGACCTCCCCTTATCTAGATCTGACAACCTTCATGATTAGGTGGGTATATGGTATCTTTCTGTAAATACTACAGCACATGTTTGTCCAGTGCAGGATATCTATCACCTTGTGTCCCCTGGTCTCTCATTACATGTTAACTACATAATGGGTTAACACCTATGTGGTAATTGGTGGGCACTTACTGTATATCCACGGGGGTTGACTATACACTTTTCTGCAATTAGCTTGCTGACATGGCTATGGCACCAGTTGTCTGTTTCTATGTGGCCCTTTTGTGGGATGCTTATGTCAGCTGGTGGATCATATATGGTGAGCAGTTTGTAGTCCTCTGCAAACATGTTCAGACACAGTCCTTCCATGTTTGCCTGTACCTATGGGACATATATACCAGACGAGGGAGATCCCAGGACCGAGCCTTGTGGGATGCCAGTTATATCTGGTTTGTAGTCTGACATGGCTGCAGCATGTCTGACCATGTCTGTTCTGTTCTTGGTCTGGTTTGCAACCCCTCTACTGACATAGGGGTTTATATTTAAGCTGGTGAGCTTATCTATAATGAACATGTAGGGTATTGTATAGAAGCCTTTGCAAGGTCCAGCTACGCTGTGTGGACCACATTGCCCTCATCAATGACCTTAATGACTGTTTCAATTGAGTCAAACATGTTTAGGGGCAGGATCTGCACTTAAGAAAGCCACACTGGGTAGGGTCCGGTGTCAGTAGGTCCCCAATATCTTTATGTCTGTGGTACATGCTGATCCTTTCCATAGCTGTGCAGACCGAGCTTCTCAGGATTCTGGGGTAGTAGTTTTCAGTATCCATTCAGGCAACACCTTTGTTGAGAAGGACCACTGTTGTTGTACACTGCTCTTTGGGTACATATTCTGTGGTAAGGCTGACATTGAGCAGTAGTGTGATTTGGCATTCCATTCATCTTGGAGTCCATATTGCACTCAGCCCAGGACACCATCTCATACCATTGCTGCTGTGTGTTTTGCTTTGTAGATGCTGGCTGTTAACTCAGCATCTGCAATCTCAGGGGGCCAGCAGTCTGCTGGGATAGATATTCTGCATTCTGGGGGGGGGGGGGGGTTTGCACTGCACCTGTCAGGATGTATGTTGGCAATATGTGTGTGTGTTTGTGATATTTGTGTGATTTAGAGCATATCTGTGAATTCCCAATATGGTTCCTACCATCAGTTGTGAAAGCCTTGGGATTATCCTTAGTGTCCTGTACAATTTGTATCTTCATAGGTTCATAGGTTCATACTAGGCTATCCACCCTAGGGCATTTGTTAGCCTAGCCAGAGTGTGTGTGGCTTTTGCCACCCCTTGCTATGTGAATATTATGGCCATTTATGATTTGCTTTGCTGTGCCTCTGTCTGGACATGACACAGTGAAGACCCCCAGTGTAACTCTACAATCATCCATCCACTTGGCAAGATTCCTGTTGAAGAGTGTCAGTGAGGGGCTCTGCCTAACATGGAGTGGGATTCTGGTCCAGGGTGTGGGGAGCCTCTGGATTATGTATCTGTCCCCCCAGCACATCCTATTTCATTATTTGTTGAGGGTGACATCTCTCACTCTCACAGCTCCGACGGCTTTGAGTTTTCTGGGGTGGAGCATGTCCATTACTCCTGTGTTGGGCATGGCCTTCTACAACAGGCATGCAATGCCTCTGTGTAGGCAGTATGTGACTGCATTCAGCTGGTGTGTCTACAGCCAGGCAGCATATGACATGTATTTGAGACCCTTTATCCTCTTGGTGAGGTACCTTTGAGGTCTTTCTAACTGCTGCAGGTGTCAGGTAAGGTACATCCCATATGAGGCATTGTACTAGATTATGGGTGTGTTAAGAGAACAGTATAGGGGCACAATGACCTCTGTTGATGTAGATGTGAATCCTTTCCTGATACGGTGTCATATGTAGACAGTCTTCCTAGCTACATTGGCAATGTGAGTGTCACATAACAGGTTACTGTCCACTTGTGTCCCTAGGTCCCTGATTACTCCTTCCATACATAATGGTTTACCACCTATGTGGTAATTTGTGGTACCTTGTTTGGTATTTGGTGGGACATTCATACTGTCCAGTGTCTTCAGGATGGCTGAGTGGGGTTCCTGTGTGTGAGAGTGTGGTCTGTAGCATGCTACAGACTGTACAGCAGTCTTGCCTACAGTTAGTTGCACATGGGTGGACTCCAATGTCTTGTGCATTGTCAGTTACCTGGACGTATGGGTGTCTGTGCTGAATATGGATACTCACCCTCCTTTTATGTTTTGTTCCAGGTTTTGGGGCCATGACACATGATATGTGGTATAACCTGGTAGTGCTGGTGTGCTGTCAGGAGGCTTGCAGCAGGTTTCTGTCACTGCAAAGACATCGATGTTCTCCATACTGGGGATGGCCTTGGGAGCATGCATATTGGGGTTTACACATCTGGCATTGGTCAGCATTACCCTTATGTTTCTTTCCACTTATGTTTTCTAGGGTGGTGGGTTAGTCTTTTCAGCCTTGCCTACAAAAGGCTCTATGGTGGTGGCAAAGGCCTTATCCAATATCCAGACGCCCAGGGGTAACAGGTGCAAGCCATCCCGAGAACAGCTGCGTGGCTTGTCAAGCATGACATCCCAAGCAGACAGACATTGGATCCCCTTGGAATGACACCAGTAAGTGTGCCACTTGCTATGACTGATCATTCCGTGTTTGTACTGTGGCATTATTCTTGGTAAGGGTAGGATGCTGCAAACGGTGAGTGTCATACTGGCCTGAACTACATAATCAGAGAGCTCATCTATGTCTCTTTTCATGTAGTCTAGGGAGGTACATCTCAGGTCATTCACACCAGCATGGAGTATGACTGCATCATATTTCTACTTGCTTTGGAGTGACCTGCATACTTCTGTTATGTGGCGTATTGTGGCAGCCTACAGGCAGCTTACTGTACCCTTTCCCTTGTTCAGTCTGGTGTGCGGGACAGCAGTGTGTCTGACTATGGAGTCACCTATTACAACTGTATCAGGCATGTTGTTTCTCCTTCTGGCCTGTGACTGTTTGGCACACCAGCTTTGTGTACTATGTGTTGTATGTGCTATGTTTGGAGGTTGTTTGATTGGGTGTCTGCTTTAGAGGCCTCTGTTGGTGTGCTGTGTTTGTAATTTGTGCCTCCAGGAATGTTTGTCTGTGTTTATGTGTTTGGTTTGCAGTGTTGATAGGTCTATGTGGGACTGTGTTTGTGGTGTGTGTAGTTACCTTCTCCTCCTGACTAGTTTTGGGAGTACTGAGTTGAGGGAGCTGAGCCTCCAGTTTGGATAGATGGTTGCATCTCTCACATATATTTGTATTTCTTGGGTGGAGTTGGGGGTTGTCTGTGTACTTGGGGCAGGTGTAACATTGCCTCAGGATTCACAGATTCAACTTGTTGTGGCTGGCCTTAGTGGATTGTATGTGTGGACATATTTTATTGCCATACTACTGATCAGTGATTACTTCATTGTTTATGTTTGCTCTATCATGTAGTAGCTTCCTCATTCTCTTGCATGGTTTGGTTATGGCTGGTGTCCACCATGCCAGATGCCTGCGTGTATGGCATTGTGTCTTGTTTTCATTTAGGATTGCATAATCCAAGCATTCCTGGCAGTGTTCATGGAATGGCTGTATTACAGGTTCTGAGGTGTGGCCCATATTTTGCACCTGCACAGGACCTTTAATGGATTCCACATCAGTTTGGAGGAGTGCAAATATTGCTTTACACATGTTTTCCACTGTGGTTTTCTGGCCAGGGACTGTGGTCAGGATTTGTATATCCAGTGTGATTACTCTATGGTCTGGTTTTACCAGTGAGCAATACACTTCTCATCTTGCCATCCAGTACCCATGTTGCTGATTATCACATCCAGTATGCTTACCCCTCTTGTGGGAGTAGTACGTTGTTCCTGGGCCTTTTGGTTTATGGATTCTATGAACTTTTGTCCTACACTGTTGGAGCTAGTATAATGCTCCCAGTCTATGTCTGGGTATTTTCAGTCACCCAATATAATGTGGTTTGGAGGACTTGATATATTCATGTATTCCAGCATAGGCCAGATGCAGTTCCTGGTGTTGGGACAGTAGTCTGTAGCAGGCTATAAACTGGGGGGCAGTTTTAGCCATTGTTACTTGACCATGGCTAGTCCATGCTGCTTCTTGTTGTGGTACCAACATGGGGGTGTGGTTATCCTTGACAATTCTTGCTAGTCACCCTCCTTTTGTAGCTTGTTCCATGTTTTGAGTCTGTACAGCACAGTATGAGGTGTAACCTGGTAGTGTTAGGGTGCTGTTGTGAGCCTTGACTCAGTTTTCTGTTACAGCACAGATATCAACATTCTCCATACTGGGTGAGTTTAGACTGCATGCATCTTGCTGTTTCGACTTATCCCTTATCTTATTCTTATCCCTTCTGATACCTATGGAGATAGGTTTGTGTTTTGAGCCTTACCTATTCAGGGCACACTGTGGGTAACAACAGCCTTTGCCAGTATCCATACGGCCTGCACTGATAGGTGCACACCAGTCCTAGCAGGTGGAGCATCATGTCATGCTCAGCATGTCATCCCAGACTGGCACACATTGGATCCCCTTTGACTAACTGTGATACTTCAGCCAGTTATTGCACGTGATCATCTCATTGTCATATTGTGGCATGATGCTTGGTGAGGGTAGGATGTTAGTCAGGGTCCTCAGGTGTGCATATAGTACATGGTGTTACATTACTTAACACATGGCATTCATGCCTCAGGTGGTGCTGCAGGGCTGCCTCTGTCGGATGCGCATATTACACTTCCCTATACATGTTTGTGAGCAGGTCATGTCATTGTAGGCATCCATGTTATTATTTGAGTGAGTCAGAGGGCGTATCATTCCCAGGGTTCCTACTGAGCCAGTGTATGTGCTATGCGTTGCCTCTTTGCCAAGGCCAGGGCATACTGGGCACGCCTCCTTCTGCCTACTGGGGCAGGCTCAGGTTGTTCCTTCTCCGAGTCACGCTCTGCCTGTGATGGCCTTGGCAATGGTGGGGGGCTGTTTGGCCCGGCCCTATGCTGGTCCTGCTGCAGCTGTTTTTGCAAGATCATATTATATAGCATAGCACATACCATGACAATTTGGGTACATGTAGTTGGTGTGTACTGCAAGGCTCCACCAGATGTGTCCAGACACTGGAACCATGACTTGAGCAGCCCAAACACGCTCTATTACATTACGTGTTTGTGCGTGTGCCTCATTATGGCGTTCCTGTTCAGGTGTGTGTGCGTTTCTGATGGGTGTCATCAGCCACGGCTCCAGTGCATAACCTGCATCCCCCACTAGGTGTCCATGCGGGATGTCCCCATTGGCAAATGTCTGGTACAGCTGCGTCAAATGCCAGATGTGGGAATCATGGTAGCTCCCAGGACAGCCAGCACACACATTCATTATTATGCCCTGGGCATCACTCACGACCTGGCAGTTGATGGAGGGGAAGCCCTTGCGGTTGATGTATGCCCTACCCCGCTCACCGGCTGGTGCTTTGATGCGTATGTGCGTGCAGTCTATTGCACCCACTACCTCAGGGTATTCCTCTATTTGCTGGAAGAGACGCATATTGCTGGCCAATACCTCACGGGCATTGGGGAAATATACATGATCACTGACATGTGCTGACATGGCATCCAGGGACTGGTGCAGTACCCTGGAGGCTGATGCCTGTGATATCCCCATCATATCACCAGTTGGTCTCTGGAAGGTACCTGTTGCTAGTATTCTTAGGCCAACACATACCTTGGTTTCCACTGGGATGGGTTCCCCTCTGTTGGTTCTGTGTGTGAGGCGTGGCCTGCACAGCTCCACTATTTGCTGCAGGAGGTCTCTGTCCACTCTATAGTGCTCTACTATCTCCAGCTCATGTAACCCGTGGTAGGTGACCCTGGGCCTGTACACTCTTCTCCGTCTCCTCACTGTGGGTTGTCTGGCACCATCTGCATTGTCACCACCCTCAGCAAGTCGCCTATGTCTCATTATGACAGCTATGGCAGCCCCTAACATTTCTGCTCTGAGTTCAGCTTTTTCAGTTTTCACTTCTAATAGCTTACTCCTGTCTTGCAGTGTCTCTTGAGAGAAACATCCTGCACTGCTGTTTGCAGAGTTTTAAGTGCTGGGCTGGGCTACTATTCTGCCTGTGTAATTGCCTGCTTCTAATTGTTTTCACCTGCTAGCTCCAGCAGTATTCCCTGCTAGCTTCCTACTAAATCTGTTGCTTCCTTTTTCCTCTCTGTTTCCTCAGGGAGGAGCCATGTGCAAACCAGCAGAAACACGCTCACAGTGGCTTACACGCGTGCACACATGCTTACATGGTTCAGAATCTGCTTATTCAGATTAAACCGCATGCACACCCGCGCAAACAGTGTTAAACAACTCCCAACACGCTCCCACATGCTCAGTCTGCCTTACACGCGCGCACACTGCCTTACTCGTGCTTCATGGCGCGCACACGTGCGCATGCACGCCCAGCAAGAAACTTCAGTGTAGGCAACAGTGTACACCTTCCATTTCTTGACTTTCTCATGCTTATCTAGTGGCACAGCTCTTTCCATGATATCTGTCTGACATCTGTCATGTAACTCTGACCTCCAATGAACTGCATTTCTTTCTACCATTCCCCCCTGTGATGTCACCTATCTCCTACTCTGTTCCTCCCCCTTCTGTAACTCTTACACTACTCAGACTGTGCTCATTTGCTATGTGTCTGTGGAATTCAGTATCCTAACACTCATTTGCATCAGATTGCCTACTAATACTTAGTTACATGTCTTAGACTCAGCTTCCCCCCTTAGCAACCACTACACGGTGGCCATGTTGGTTTTCGTCTGCTGGTCCCTGCATTGACATTCCATGTATTGCATAAAACCCACATTTGTGGGTTTATAACCTTCGTTTTTATGTTTTATACAGCGCAGCCCGTTTGCGCGGGGCTGCGCTGGGTTTAAACATCGGCAATCGCCGAAAAAAAAAAAATATATTTTTAATATATTTGCATCAGGTTACTTTGCCAATGGACACATATTTGGCCATTGGCATGCTGCCTGACACATATGCACCCTTTATTTGGAGCTGACATGGCTCCATTGCAGTTTTTGCAGAAACGTACTCAGTTGTCAACTGAGTACATTTCTGCAGCTAAAATGGCTCTTACACGGGCTGTTCTGGGCTTCCTGGATCACTAATCATCCTCATTTGCATGCTATTCGGCTGCAAGTGAGGTGATTAGCTTATCCACGCCCACTCCGTGTAAGAGACATTTTAGCTTGTCTCTTACACGGACTTTGGGCTGTTCCTGGATCGCGAACGCTGCATGGAGTCTTACACTACTCTTAGACTCCGTGCAAGCCTTTGTGAATCCGGCCCATTATTATTCTGTATAAACATAGTTAATATCAATTATGGCAGCTATCATAGCTTCGAGTGTTGTTTGAATCCTGATATGGTGTGCGTGGATGCAGCCATGTCTGGCAGCTAGTACAACTGTCATTATTATTCTGTCTAAACATAGTTAATATCAATTATGGCAGGTATCATAGCTTTGATTGCTGTTTGATTAAGCCTGACATGGTGTGTGTGGATGCAGCTATGTCTGGCAGCTGTTGTATGTTGCTGTTTTCATCTACGGGAAGCTGTGGGTTGCGACTTGTGATCGAGGTTTACTGATGCTTGTGTATTAGGAAGAGATATTTTGTGTTTTAGCCTGGATCCAGTAGAAGGGGGTGGATAAAACTGTGATTTGGGATATTTTGGCAGAGAATAGTTTGTTTATACATCTGCTGAGTGAGAGGTGGGAAGGCTAGAAGAATGTGTTATCTCTTGTTGTGGCGGCTTGTTGGAAGTTTTTTTTTATCTGTTTGCTCTCCGTTCTTTTCCTGGCTACTGCCTCACTAAAAGTGAGGGAATTTAGGCTTGAAGTTGCAGTGAAGTGAAGCTTTGCTTCAGGTGCATCGCGAGCCTCTGGTATGCAGTTTACAGACACACTAAGAGAAACAAATGCTCCCAGGTTGTTATGATAACGGAGACAGAGTGACAATAATGCCTAATGGCTCTGAGGAGATTCTGAGATGATTCTTGGCAATGAAAGTTTTGGTTTAAAAGAAAATATATAATAAAAGGGCTGTTTTAAACCACATGTACACATATTGATGGTCTCTCAACACTTCATTTAGCTCATTAATTTGATTCTTGATAACAAATATAAGTAATAAGTGCAATTTTATATTTAAAATGTATTTTGGTCCAAACACATTAAGGACTAATATAAGAGTAGAAGTCTGATTTATTGTGAAAGACTAAGAGCTCCTGGTCTTGTGCAGTACCCTTTGCAGTGGTCTGGGAGGTGAGCTTGCTCGGACGTGTTGGACATATGGGGATAGTTAATTCTAGGGGTGTTTGGGGTTGCCAGGAAGTGTTAGAGAGTGATTAGATTTCCTTTGTGGAAATATCTGTGGGAATAGAAGGTGTGTTGAATGGTTTACTGGCAGAGTGGCCACTGCATGGAACAGGCTGGTAAAATGGAACAGGACAAATATTGGTTTGGATATTTTAATAACAGCCTGGAAACACACCACATGAACTAGTGAATGGTATTCTGGTAAAACTGGATGAGCATTGTTGCCTGTGCTTGACGTACTGATATGTGTGTATATAAGGATGGAAATATACTTATAACAAATAAGAAACTAGAAGGGTCTCATAATTTAAAGTCTATGGACTGTATAAACATGCTTGGAAGGAGCTAATAATAAGAATAAGCATTACAGCTTGTGGCCTCTCAAATAACTAAGCAACAGCCAAAAAAAAACACACTCACAATAGTTATGTGATGCATGATTTTAGTAAATCTAGACATAAAATATATAATCGTCATACAAGATGAATATGTCTGCTGAATTTAGATATTAAAGACAGGATTTAATAACATGGGCCTATGTAAATAACACAAGTTAAGTTGTCATAAATGACATACACTACATTGAGCATCAAGGGGAAGCATGATAATTTTCTTATATAAGTAAATATGCATAACAAGTCATGTAATTGCTTTAACTTGAATTGTAGTTTTTGTAACCCATCTTGACCATACATAATACTTAAGCAGTTACCAAGATAAATTGTGTTTTATACATGACATCAGACTGACAAAGTTGTTCAAGGGAAACAATAGAAGCCTAAACTAGGAATGTCACAGAATGTAACAATCACATTCTGAACAAATAGTATTAAATTGACAATAATCACTCAGTTTAACCTTTGCTGATTATATAAAATTGAATGCCATTTAAATCTAAAAATGTTCAATATATGCTGTAAAATGGCAATTTATGAATATGGAAAGGGAACTTGTAATCATTAATCACAATAAGTGAATTTGTTGTTTTTAACCTATAATTTCACTCATTTTATAGCAAAAAATGACATATATGAAAATCATTATGTGTAGGAAATGGGGGGAAGAGGGATGCACTGACAATTAAAATGCACTAAGTTTCTTCAATGTTCACATAAAACAAACTTGATGTTTTACGTAAGTTAGCAACAAAGTGATTACTTAAATGCTGGCAAACAATGAAATATAACTTCTGATACATCCAGTAAAATACACTGTATTATAAATATTACGTAAAAATATTATTACTATCTATTTATATTAAGTAATACGTTTTGAAAGACTTCATCAATAAGGGTGTCTATGTTAAATAACTGCGTGCTATAATCTTTTACTGCAGTTTTATATGTGATACTACTTTGCTATGATTGAATTGCTTGTCATCTATCTTTCATGTAAATAATTGATTATACAATAAGTAAACATGTATATTGTATTAGAATTCTGTCTAATCTACAATAGTACTATATCTGTTCAAAATAACATGAATATTGCTTATTCCTATTACAAATATTCTCCATATGATAATTAAATTTATGGAGCTCAGATGTTCTGGATTGTCCAGGTATGAGTGATAATCTGATGGACTTAGGTTTATCCATCAGATAAGGAATAGATTTTCATTCCATGGCTAGTGTGGATCTTTGTTTTGTTAACATTTATTAATTTAAATTTATTATTTCACAAAAACATTTTTAGTATGCCTGACCAAAACATTACTTTATTGGTAAACACTCAAAGTATAAAACTGATAATTCCTTTGAAAGCTCAAATATATACTTTATAGTTATCAGAGGAAAATGTTTAATAGTCACAATAAAATAAAAATGTATAGTCTAAATAACCTAAGATGGATTTAACTTTATTATCTTTAAATACCAAATGGCTTAAAAAAAATCCTAGCAAGAGATCAAATCTACTGAAATATTTAAAACTGAGCAAAGCACAAATTGTCTTCCATCAAGAAACTCATTTCAAAACAAGTGACAATTAGAAATGTAATCCTAAGAAATATATGATATTGGCACAATCCCCTTATAAGACAAAGACAAAAGGGGTAACAATTTTATTGAAAACAAATATGATTAACCCAGAAATCATTTATAAGTGTGAAGATAAAGAAGGCCTTATGGCATTATTAATAGTTAAATATAAGAACAGAATTTGGACCCTAGCCAATCTATACTGGTTCCCAGGCATTGGAACAGAAACTGTTAAAAACACTTGAATTTCATTTCCAATAATTATAAAGGCAACTTAATATTAAGAGGAGATTTTAACTGTATATTTGATATTTCTGAAACTACAAATAAAAGACCGCTGCATACATCTGTTGTATCAAAAGCTTTTAACAAGTGGGTAGAATCATTTCATCTTGTAGATGCTTTCAAATTTAAAGAAGATAAATCTTTGTTGTTTTCCCATCAAGATCACTGATTTGGTACCCAAACTAGAATAGATAAAATATTTGCTGCCTATGGCTTACACTTTAAAATCATTCATTTCTCAATCACCCCCTGCACCTTTTCAGACCACAATTCATTGATACTAACTTCAAAATGGGTATAAACCATTAATCTTTAATCCCAGAATTCCGGCATGTATCACTAAAATTGAAGAGTTCAAACCATGGTTATTATCTGAATTGCAGTTCTTCTTAGATATTAATTACACCACAGAGATTTGTCAGTAAAAGCTGAAAATAAAACAAAATCATTTGGAGATGAAAAAAAGTAGAAGTATTAAACAACAAATACAATGAAATTCTAACACATAAAACTAGTTTAGCTTTAGAAAAACTAAAAATTAATACCTTGGCCACTTCTCCCAAATATCTACATAATTTATCCACAAGAATCAAAATACAATCAAAAGCTAATAACATTAACAGTATCTTCCATGAAAAGAAAGGGAAAATGTATCAGATATAGGTGACATTCTTGATGCCTATAGAAATCACTATATGGAACATTTCCAAAAAGAAAATAAACATATCAATCAATTAAATATAGATGAAAAATGTTTAAATATAAAAAAAACAGAAAAATTAAAAATAGATCTGCAAGCACACATATCCTACAAAAAAAAATTACAAATATAATAAAAGAGGGTAAAAATAATAAAGCTCCAGATACAGATGCCATAATTGTGGAAATATATAAACTTTTTCCGTCAAAGATACTATCCCTCTTCCATAAAACTCTATTAAGATTTCAGTCACAAGCTTTAATACTACCCTCTTGGAGATATTCCTTAATCACACCAATCCTAAAGGAAAACAAATCCCCAAACCTCTGTTCCTCATATAGACCTATGTCATTATTAAATAATGACTATAAGATCTTCTTGACAATATTAACTAACAGAATGAAAATACAACTATCCAAAACAATAAATAATGATCAAACTGGATTTATATATCATAGACACATACATAACAATATTAAAGGGATAATTTCTCTTATAGATTATGTTAATAAAGAAAATAAAGCAACACTCATACTTGGCTTATATATAGAGAAAGCCTTTGATTCCCTAAATTGGGACTATTTATTCAAAATCCTAATGTTATTTGAATTTCCTGCATCCTTTGTTAATCTCTTAAAGAATATATATATATATATATATATATATATATATATATATATATATATATATACACACACACAAATAAACAAATAATTCAGTGTATGTCAAGTTAGGTCATTTTACTGATAAATCTATACTTATAACAAAAGGCACTAATCAAAGATGTCCCATGTCATCGATTCTATTTGCTCTGGCTATTGAAATATTGGCAGATTCAATTCTTAACAATATAAAAATCAAAGGAATAGATGTTTATGAACAATACAATTCTAAAGTATTGCTATTTGCTGATGGCATATTACTAACATTATCTAATACAAAAGAGATATTAGAAGAATTAGATATATTAATTGACATATTTCACATGACTTCAGGATTCCATTTCAATAAATCAAAATTAAAATTTTTATTTTTAAATAAAAAAAGAACTGCAGACTAAGGGGAATCACATCATAGGGAAACAAGAATCTACCTTAAAATATCTAGGAACTGAGTTATGCAAGAATAATAATGAATTAGTCTAAAACAACTACAATAATATCATCAATACAATTACAATCTCTGTGGAAAAATGGAACAAAATAATATTAACATTTGAAGATAGACTACAGTTAATAAAAATGGTTTTACTGCCCAAGATCCTATATATATATATAGCCTTGGCAATACAACTTTATGGTCTCCCAAAAGAAACAGAATAGCTTTAATACATCATATCAGACAATGGAAACAGGGAGGATTAATTTTTCCTCATATGTAAACATATATAAAAGCATCAATATCTAAAACAATCTAATAATGGATTAGTCCAAATTACTCCGCAAATTGCAAAGAATTACTAACTGTAATATCAATAAATTAATTTGATTTACAAAAAAAATTTCAAATAGATAAAACAATTTGCCATGACACATGTGTATTAGTATGCAATATAATATAACCAAACCCATTAAATCTCGTATAATTAATTATTACATTGATTAATTTAGGAAAATTATTAATGAAAATATAGATTTAAAAATCTGTTTTGATCTTGCATTTATAGTTAGAAAGAACTTTCCCCTAAAATATATAGAGAAATTATTAATTCCTGGGAACAGAAAGGATTTTTTTGTTAGCGCCAATGTATCAAAAAACTAAAAGTTTTAGATATGCAAGTAATAAAAATAACATACAAAATTCCACAACATGACTGGCTAACTTTGCAGAGTATTCTGTCATATTTGCAAGATTAGGTAGAAGAATTAACAATTCTTCATTTAAAGAAATACCTACATTTATGAAATACATATATGAAATCATATATAATGACTTTGACATGAGAAACCATGTTTCAAAATTTTACAAAATATTGATAAACTATAAAATGACACCCAAAACCATATACTGGAAATGTACAACAAAAGAACACTCAATACAGTTAACAGAAGTTATTAAAACAAATATCTTATTATCGATAAAATATGCATCCTTTACACAATACTGGAAAGTTTTTAATTGGAAATGCTTGCACGGAGCATTCTTAACCCCAGACAGAATCAATAAAAGTTCTTCCATAAAAGGTATATGTTGGAGATGTGAGCAAGTACACAATGCAGATTGGAACCACATTTTCTTTGATTGTGTTAAAATTAAGCCAGTTTGGAATGGTATTAATAACTTTATACAAGCTTTATTTAATGAATCATTTTATTTAACTAAAGCTGTTGTATTATTAAATGTGAATGAAGGTCCTCATTTGAATAGGTCAAGCATGTATCTAGTATGGACTATACTTGCAATTTCAAGGAAGTGTATAACAAGAAGATGGAATACATACACAATACCAACTTTGGAAGACTTCTACAGCCTACTAAAGACCACAGCATTATTGGAAATTAAAATTAAAGAACTAATAATTTATCCAAAGCCATTTATCAACAATCCTTGGGGAAATGTCTTATCGTTAATTGACACTATACAATAATTGATCAGGCACTCTGATAATGGACTGGATATAGTTATAAAGTAACTATACATTAAGATCTGTTATAGTGTCAGGCTAATGTAAATAGTGTACATAGCTATTTAAGATGTTATGTATAAATACTATGGAATTCATTCAAAAGTATTTGAAAAAACATTTTTTTGAGAAAGAAATTAAACAGCAAAATATTAATCTCTCTTTACTACCATCTAGTGGCCATCTTTGAAATGAAAACATGATAATTTAGTTAAAGTATTTTCTCGATTCTCAACTAAAGCGTCTTCTGTGTGGAGACATGCGTGAATGGGCATACCTTCATTGAAGGTTGTGCATCAGGGCTGGCAACTTGGCACATAAAAATCTACTGCCAATCATTAGCAGACCAGAGTTCCGCTGTGGCGGCCCCTAACTGGGAAAAGCCGAAAGACACATTAAGTTTTTTTTTCTGGCCTTTTAATAAATTGCTTCTTTTGCACTGGCCCCACTGCTTCACAAGTGCTTTTGAATTTTATTGGTTTCCCTTTAATTTTTTAGCCAATGGGAATGTAATGATGCACTTCTCTAATTCTAGATACAATTGGGTCTTTAAACACTGTATCTGGCATAATTAAGGTATCCAATGCTAAAGAACAGCTTCTCTTAATCCAAGTGCTATTGGCTCGATGAAAGGTATCACATCACCTCTATGTTCAAGTGATATGGGCAGTCTTAATCATACTATACTGAAAACATACAACACTCATATAAAAAATCTTTAACTAGTATAAAATAACTATATACAGAAGTAATCAGGACCATAACATATGCAGGATGTCTATTGTCATAAGGTTACTCACATAATCATACTATGCTTATCATAAGGTTCATTGCTGAAGGACTGTAATCTGTCTGGAAAAGTACAAATCAGAGCACCCTCCACTTCCAAATAAAAATAGATGATTACCACCTGTCGTATAACATCTCATCCTTCAGATGAGATGTTATATGACAGACAAGGCATGTTATGCTCTACCCTTGATTGTACATCCAGTTTATAGTGTTTTGAGAATAAATAATAGTTATTTGAATAGCAGCCTCACAACTACTGTGGTCAGATACATTCACAAACAAACTGAGTAAAATAAACTGACGTGAAGAATGAAATCAAAAGCTCTATAGACACCAATCGAAACACAAGCAAGCAAGATAATCCAGTAAAATTCAAATGATTTAATGAAGCGCTTTTCATTATAGCAAAGGCAATAACTTATTCAGATCACAATAAATACAAGCATCCGCATTTAAATACCATATTTTAAAAACCATGTGACAATAATACACCAACCAGCTAATTGTGCACTCAGTGATAATTTGTGAGTAAATCACTTACTATACAAATTAAAAGAGATACTGTGTGTAAACATTTTTCAAAACATACACTACACAGTAAAAACATATTATACTAACACAATACTCATGCTGTTTTTAATGTCATTGTATAAATCCTAACAACATATGCCAGTAAATGTACAAGGCAAATGTTCATATAATAGTTTACTTGTTTAAACTCTTAAGTTTTAACAGGCACAATATGTTACATGCTTCATTTAATCCTGGGTTTCATTATCCTACAGGTCTTATTCCTGACTCCGACTTCCATTTGGAACTTATTAAATTTTTTGATAAACCAGGTGTTGACATAATGAACATCATGGTCAAACATTACCTGGCGTTTATTGAGACTTTAACAACTGAAGTCTCAGTGTTGGACAATGAGATTACAAGTGATTGTAAATTTTCTAGATACAAATTTGATTATGCTAGAATCTTTTCTAGCATTGACCAACTTATTTAGAGGCTTAAAAATAATAAAATTAAAAAATTAAAACGGATAGGTCAGCTTATGACTATGGTATAGCTTATCCCTGGCCATTGCCATCACAAGTATGGTTACCAAATGGACATAGGTCTGATGGCCAGAATGATTCCTGCGATAATAATGTTTCTTATGGGTCTAACAACCAAGCCATTGAAAATATTGATTTGCCAAGACGTAGCGAACGTATTCGCAATTTAAATAATGAAGTTAATAGTACATCTAGAAATATTATTAACAATTAAAATTTTCACAATGGCAATCAAATGGACAATGTGTCGAGACAGAAAAAGTTCCAGAAATCAAGGAATAAACAACACAACAACAAATGGAAACATTAGTAGATGATGCAAATGTAACTGTTAATATTTTGACCAATTCTGCTGGTGACTTTCATGTTTTCAATTACTCAGGCATTGTGATCGATCCAACAGTGGTGGACTTGTTATCCAAAGGCAATACAATTGTGCCCAGCAAGCATGTTAATTTAGCTAGGGTTATTATGGACCTTAAATGTTTTGTTAGGAAGCTTAACTTGAATGTATTGCTAGGCAATTCAAAAGAGACAGACAATAAATTCATTATTCCTAGTATGCATAATCCCCCACTTCACCCTGTATTGAACATCTTTGAAAATATATGTGAATTAGATTTAAGACATTTATCACAATTTAATGGTAGTTACATTAAGATAAATGTTACTAATGACGAAATGTCAGCTTTCCATGACTTGAGATCATTGAATATTAGAGTGATTAAACCAGATAAGGGTGGTGGTTTAGTTATTTTTGATCAGGTCGACTATAACAACAGGATGAAGTTATTGTTAGATAGTGATGCTTATATCAAAGTGTCCCTCAATGAACTAAATATAGCCCAAAATCATATTAAGGGTTACCTTAACAATTTGTTCATTGAGGCTAAAATTGACATAAATACATATAATTACATAATGGTGTTCTATCCTAAGACTGCTGTGATGTTTGGTATACCCAAGATTCATAAAAACATCCAAAATCCACCAATGAGACCTCTCATTGACAGTCGAGGTTCAATAAATTACCCTAGTGCAAAAGTTGTTGATACTATATTACAAAAATATCTTAAGTCCGAGCTGCAAAGATTCCTGGACTTTATTAGACAATATGAATGGTTTAGAATATAATAATAACAACTTTTTAACAATTGATGTTAAAGACTCCTATACTTCCATCCCACATGAAGAGGGCATTGAAAGGGGGAGTTTAATGTTGAAATCTAAGGGGGCACCTGATCTAGAAATACGATTAGTAGAAGAATTGCTTGACATTATTCTTACTAATAACTACTTTTTGTTTGACCAAGAAATATTTTTACAAAAGACGGGTGTTGCTATGGGGTCGCCATATGGTGCCAGTTTAAGTAATTTGGTCTTAGCTTTCTGGGAGACTGAGTTCATTTTTAAAAACCTTTACACAAGGAGAACATAGCATATTACACCCATTTTTTGGATGACATTTTTATCATCTTTTGTGGGGATCTAGGAGAAGCTAGTGCTTTTGTTGATTATTTGAACAGTACAACAGAATTCCTTGAGTTCACTTTCAATTACAGTACTGTCTCAATTGACTATCTGGACATTAAACTGACAAAGGATGTGGATAACTCTAGGTTGGTCTCTAATATTTTTAGGAAAAAGACTTAATGCAATTCATTCTTGCATTTCTCTAATGCTCATCCAGTTTCACAGAAGCGCTCTATTGTTAAGGGACAATTAATAAGAGCAGCGAGAATGGTATCACTTGAGTCTGAGTTTATTACTGAATGTACATTTCTCAGTAATATGTTTGTGAAAGATGGTTACCCAATTGATTTAATCAATGAAGTGGTGGGGGAAGTTCAATAGAAAAAATAGAGTGATTTCTCCTATTTTACATAATGAAGGCAGTGTTTCGAATGTCACTACTTTTAACCTGGATAGTTCAACAATTTCCCATATCTTAATTAAAAATTGGGAATTAATAATTAATGACAAATTTTAGTTAGGCCATTCACCTAAAATAGTGTTTAGAAGAGGATGTAACCTCAAGGATTTGTTAAATAGTAAACACATTCAAGGTGTGAATAAGAAAGCTGGCATGTTACCATGTGGTACATGTAGATTTTGTGGCCTGATTGATACAGGAAAGATTTTTATTATTAATGACAAGAAATAGCAGCTTAATTTTAAGCTGACATGTAATTCCAGGTCTGTGGTATATTTAGCTAAGTGTAGATTCTGCACAGCATTCTACATAGGGAAAACCAAACGTAGACTACGTGACAAAATCTATGAGCATGTGCATGCCATTGATAAGAATAAAATAGATAATGCCCTGACAAGACATTCCCAAGTGAATGGAGGGCATACATTTACTTGTAAAGCTACTGACCAAATACAAATGGATGCAAGAGATGGTCCTACATCATTGCTTTTGGAAGAACTCGAGTTATTCTGGCTGTTAACTTTAAATGCATTTTATAACCCAGGATTAAATGAAGCATGTAACATCTTGTGCCTGTTAAAACTTGAGTTTAAACAGGTAAACTATTATATGAACATTTGCCTTGTACATTTACTGGCATATGCTGTTAGGATTTATACAATGATATTTAAAACAGTATGAGTACTGTGTTAGCATAAGATGTTTTTACTGTGTAGTGTATGTTTTGAAAAATGTTTGCACACAGTATCTCTTTTAATTTGTATAGTAAGTGATTTACTCACAAATTATCATTCAGTGCACAATTAGCTGGTTGGTGTATTATTGTCACATGGTTTTTAAACTACAGTATTTAAATGTGGATGCTTGTATTTATTGTGATCTGAAGAAGTTATTGCATTTGCTATAACAAAAAGCGCTTCATTAAATCGTTTGAATTTTACTGGATTATCTTGCTTGTGCTTGGATTGGTGTCTACTGTGCTTTTGATTTGCATTCTTCACGTCAGATACATTCACCTCCTCCACTGATGTCTTACTAAAATCCTCCTAAAAAGCTAATGCAAACAGCTTAGAGTTTATTTATTCAATAGTCACCTTTCTCTTCCTTTTTTTAAACAAATAGCTGATCAGTTTGTCCCATATGCTTGGTTCTCGCACTGCATCATCTGACTGACATATGTACAGTACATCATGTAATGCAGAATTTTTCACTTTCTTACTTTTAAAATAATGACACACACATGAAAAGGATCATTTAAAAAAGCATCAGAAGCTACTTTATACAGAAAGAAGGGATGTGTCCTTAATGACAGACTTTCAATAGGAAAACTACAAATGGCTCTTCAAACACCAATACCTCCAGCTCAAAACTCCTGCTCTCTAATGTTGATTGTTACTATGACTACAGTTTTCCAGAAAATGTATCTGACTTTGGAAATAGTGATAAAATCAGAAGTACAGCAGAACTAGCTAGTTAGTCACAATATAAAATTCCCTACCTCGATGCTTGATGGTGCAGTGGTTGTGTCACAGCAAGAGGTTTTCCATTTTGATTCTTGGCTGGGGTGCCTTCTGTATGGAGTTGGCATGTCCTCCCTGTGTTTGAGTGGGTTTACTCTGAGTGCTCTGGTTTCTTCTCTACATTACAAAGACATGCATGTGATGTGTTTCTCCCTGGGCCTCTGTTGAAAATTGGCTTTGATCCAAGTCGGACTTTCCTGGTAAACAAATGTTAAATAAAATAAATAAAAATTGATGCATTGGAGACCTGAGATGAAGGATTCCCTTCAAGTAGCTTTTTACAGACAGAAATAACATACAAGTACACCCTGAAGAGTCACTAGGTAAGGTGACATCTGTATTAAAATACAAATATTAAGTATTCTAGGCTCTGAGGGAAATATATCATATTCTGTTTCTAAAGAAAATAAAAAATATCAGGTCCAAACATTTGTTTTCAAATCAATAAAAATTATCTGTTTCAAAAAGTATGTTTTTGCAATAATTGATCATTTAGCTTCTTCAAAGCAGACAAAACATCTGCAAAAATATGGCTGCATAACTCTGTATTGTTGTAGTGATAAGAGTGCACCAAGAATAAAAATGTCATTGTAGAAGCTGTCAATATGTGGGTTAGAAGTAGGAACCAGTTTTGACCTGGTCAGTTTTAAGATGTGCAAATTAAGCTTTTCCTTACACTTTTTACTTTTGACAGTATTGCTGGATTCAAAAGGATTAATGAAACAGCATGCATTAATAATGGAAAGGTACACATTAGATCTTGATTATGAATGATCATGCCAGTGGGAGGCAGAAAGATCCACATCGGTCTGATCCCATATACTTGCCATTTTGAGGAAGGTATATGTGCCTATTTCCCACCCATGAGAAAGTGAGGCCTTTCTGAAGAGATTATCTGACAGGGCAATGCATTTGCTTGTAAACAAGTCACCCACAGAATAAAATTCAAAACAAAATGGGACTTTAAGGATTTGAATGGATTGTTTTTTTTTTTTTTGTTTTTTTTTAAGGATAAACTGTTTGAGCCTGATAAACACAAGTAGCTCTAATTGTGGCAGAAGTCAATGTGCCAAAAAATCAAATTCAACAATTATTGCTTTGCCAAACTTTAGAGAATATACTGTACTGATTATGTTACAAACACTCCACACTGTTAACATGAGGAAAAGGCATACGAATTACTGTTGTTTTAGCCTTTTTATTAAATTAATAAATGTGTACATTTTCTCTCATTTAACAGCTCAGTATATTCTTTCTATGAATATGTTGTTGCCAGAAGTACAATAGGCTGTATTACCACATAAGCTCCATGCAATGAATGTGGTAGTCAGGATAAAAGTAGAAGTATCCACTTCTGTACCTTCAGGATAAAAATGATGCCTTCTTCGTCTCTTTTATTCTTCACTGACTACTTTCTGCAGCAATGCTTAGGAACAATATGCTGCAATGATGACCTTATCTTGTTAATACCAACAGTGGCTGCTTGAATAATAAACAGTGGTATAAGAGGTAGTACACTAGCTTTTGGTGTAGAAATATAGAAAACTGTGAGTTCTATTCCCAGACCAGGTAGTTATATTCCTGGCGCTGTAGCATAAGGGGGTGCTGTCCCTTTGGGAGTGTCATCCTTCAAAAGAGATATACTGGGGCTCCATCCACCTGTGTTGGTGTATTTTAGGTGGATGTAAAACATCACCTATTGAAAAGAGTAGGGGATGTTCCCCAATACCCTAGACAAATTTCCTGTAGTGATATCAGTACCACCTTTGGTCTACCCTGAAGAGACGCCATAAGCCTAGTGGGTTAACCTGGTTAATAAAGAATAAATAAATACATTACAAAATTTGATTAGAGATATTGGGCAGTACCAAATGAGTTTACCATGTATTTGTCAATATCAACTAGAATTTTGCTACCTCTTTTCACAGTAAAAAACACACAGGTGGCAACAAATTGTAAAATATTAGTTGTATCTTTCATTATGAAGTTATTTTCAACTGACCTTATGCAAAATTGGAATAATAAGAGGAAAACAGAATTTTAAATAACACCACAGCACGTTTTCTGTCTCTAGTTATACCATCCATGATGGGTGATATTAGGTAATACCAGACCTTCCAAAGGTGATGATGACTTCTGCCTCTAATGCTGAGACACAGTTTACCTATGGGCAGTCCTGTACTACCCATCATTATGCAGCCTGTTGAATATACCTTTTTTTATTAATAATTACATATCTGTAGAGAAGATAAAAGTAGATTTTTCCACTGCTGGGTTGTGTGTTACAACCTGCAAACTCCCTAGTTTTATGGCTAACTTAAACACTGTTAGAGCTAAGTGAATGCTTAACAACTGTATGACAATCACGTGCTGCATCCTCAGAGATAGAAACTTCTGGTCTTGACCATTTTTGTCCCATAGATGAGGCAGACAGCTAAGCATTATACAATACATCTGTTGTCAAAGCATTATTTGGTCTTTGATGTATAAAAGGTAGTCATTTTCTTTTAAAAATTTGATTCTGCTAACACTGCAGTTCCTGCACCAAAGCTAAAATAAAAAAGAGTGTACTCTTGCTTTCGCTGAAAAATATGAGGAAATATTCCATCTTTAACTGTTCTCTGTTCCCAGAAATGGAGATAATACAGTCTTCTATGCTCAGAATAGCTTCCAGGAGGTTTATATTGACATTCACAGGTACACTTTACTAACTTTAGTTTGCTCAAGATATTCTTCAAGGTATTGTTTTCCGCATACTTAATTGCTCAAATCCTGTGGCATTTCAGTAGTTTTAGAGTTGCATTAAATCTGAGTATGTTGTCAAGTACATTTTAGAACCACAGCATACAAAAGAAAAACTGATCATTCTTAGATGTTTTATTGCTGATAGATCATTTTTGAATTTGTGCAATCTCAAAGTGAGAATATCTGTGTAAGTGTGGGACTACCAGCCAGGCTTGCTAACCTGCCAAAAAGTTGTTTTTTTTTAATTACACATTTCCACAAATTTTCCAGCTCTTTGAATACATATGTGTAAAGTTTGCATGTATTAAGGTTTGTGATTTTCTGCTGAAAGATACTTATGTCTCATACATTTTACTGTAAGGTGAATTGTCAGAGATGCAACAATCCTTAACATAATACATACAAAGAAAACATATATTTGAGTTCACACTCATGTACTAAACAACTATCTTGATCCTCCGATAGAGTATTTGATGAATAGCTAGATAAAGAGGATGTTATTGAATCCAGGATGCTGACCCACTGGGGTATCTAGGATTTGTCATAGAACTGAGGGTGGGCTTACAAAAATGTATGGCCAAGCTTCTGAAGACCATGACTGTTATGCATGTTTGTGTGGTTAGTCAATACCCTTTCTTCACAAATAGGGAAAACTTGTCTGCTATGGGTTACAATTCCAGGATAGGCAGCAGAAGACAGTGATATACTCTGTGACATGAAGTTAGAAGACAGCTGTCATCTCTTGCAGAGTGCTTTGCTGTAGTTCCTTTTGCTGGTAATTTCCTGCTCTCAGTTGCTGCTGCCATTACTGTTTACACTGGAATTTCCTGTACTTCCCATATTTTCCTTTTATTGTTCCCCTCAGGTGATTTCTTTAGAACAGTCAGGACTTGCAAGAAATGTTGGTGGATTTAGGGCATGAAATGCTAAACATTTGCTTTATATTTTCCAAAGTCTTACTCTTTTATTTCTTATCTCCCTGTCTGATGTAAAGGATGCCTATTGCTGAGTCACATAACTTCAGAAAATTAACTGCAGTTGTATGTGAAATGCAGCATATGTTAAATGCTCTGTAGTACCATTAAAGTACTATTCGATGGTGCTTCAGTCCAGTGCCCCTAATGTTGTCCTTTACAACATATACATATTACCTTGAAGATTTCTGCAGAGTAGGGGAGCTGACGTGATCCCTTACAACTTATACTAACTGCAGTATTTCTGTACAATGCAATAGTGGGGAATATTCAAAGACGTTGCAACTTTTAACTAAGTATACAGTCATCCTAGTGATTCATAAATTTCTCTGTTGTTGTAAGGATAAAACCTGATCCTCAGATTTTCACAGTGAACTATTTTCTGACTTTCTTTTCCTTGGTGCTGTTCTTACTCTTTCTAGGGTGGCCTCTTCCTCTTTCATCATAGGCAATATATAGGGCAGTACAGCTTCTGTTGGTTTTCTTCATTCAGAAGCTGCTAAAAGTATTCCTTCTATTTGCCTTTGATGTGCAGTGAACTGATAACAAAGTTGTTGTTGGCATCCATTATGAATGGTGTCTGTCTTCCCATCTGTTAATGTCATTTTAAGAAGCTGGTAGAATGACACACGTGTTTTGTTCTTTGCTATTATTTATTTATATATTTTATTTAACATTTGTTTACTGGGAAAGTCCGACTGGGACAGAGCCTATTTTCAGCGGGGGCCTGGAGAGAAAAGCTCCAGATGCAACTGCTCTCTTTGCCTCTTTGTTAGCCAGCCAGTATTCTTTCTAGCTCTCACTTTTTCCTGTATTCTTTCTTTGTTACTTTTGATAACATCCTGGACTACTGCATTTTCCCACCACCTTTTCTTTGTACCTTATTTCCATAGTTTTTTTGGCTACATATCTTTTCTAGTCCTCACTCATACTGCTTTGTGATGTTGCCATTTTCTTCAACTCCATCTAATTCCTCTTCTTCCTGAGCTGCTAGAACACTATTTCCTTGAATTCTTGCACCTGAACTCCAGTCAACTTCAGTGTCTTCAACTTAGTCTCTCTTGACCTTAAAGCCTTCTCTGACACCACTACCTTCAGCTGATTATGGCTACCACTGGTTTATGCTGTGGGCTGAATGTTTCACTGGGGTTAACTTTGCAATCACTTGTTCAACTCCACTGCCCTTTCCTTACTGGGAGAAAGTCTACCTATTTTGCATGTTGACCACTCTTGTATGTGATCTTGCGACTGTCTTACCTTTGAACCATGTGTTTGCCACCATCAAGTCATTTGTCAGAATGAAGTCTAGAATGGCCTCGCCTTCTTTATTCTTGTTGTCCTACAGATGTTGACCTAGGCAGTCTTCTTATCCTGTTTTGTCTGACCTAATATCAGCATTCAGGTCTCCCACTGTCAACACCATCTTGTCCTGCTTTATCTAGAAGGTCAAACACCTGCTGCTTGAATGTGCTCCTTCCCTTGCTGCCACAATTCTGCTGTGGAGTATAGAATCAGATTAAGAATACTGTTCTATCTAATTATGATGACATCCCTCACTGTTTTTGGAATGCTCTCCCTCAGCACAATTTCTGCACCTTTTCTAGTCTGTCCTCCTGGGTAGTAGAATCTGAATACAAAGTCAAGTGGCTTTGCTGCACTGCCCTTCCACCATGCCTTTGGAATGCACAGAATGTCCAGCCTGCTGTTTGCCATCTTGCCATTCACTTCCAAGCTGCCTCCTATCACTGACTATTTATACAATGTAGCAATCATTAGTTCATGTTTGGCAGGGTGAATGGTTTTAAGCCCAGCTTTTCATCTAAAGAGCTATCCCAGGTAACCCAAGCTGAACAACTGAACATCTGCTGGCTAAAAAATGTATTATCCCAGTGCTACTGAGCTTCATGACAGGCACACACTGGTAAATAGAGGCACATAAACCCCTCCCACTGCTGGCATGGGTCGCTGGCACAGGTCAGAATAGGGTTGTTCCTCAACTCACTTATCACTAACAAACACTAATGCTCATTTTTGGCAGCTCAGGTCTCCTACTTGCATTAGCAGTCCTGTCCTTTCATCACTATCTAAAGCTCCAGATCACTGGTGAGGAAGCAGAAATACTCTGACTGGTAAATCTACTGCTATGACTCAGATACCAATTCCTCTGCACCCCTGTGCAATAACTGTAGGACTGCCTCCACTGCATACCTGCACTGATCAAATATCCATGTTACTGTCACTCATCAACAGGGCTCCAAGGTATTTATATTGCTCCATTTAAAGTTGCCCCTTCCCTCTCATATATAGTGAATAAACAAGTCAATGTTTACTTGAAGAAAACCCTGATCTTGGATTTAGAGGTACTGACTTTTATCCAGATTGTTTCTCAGACTTAATATCAAACTATTCATTTTCATTCTAGAGAAGACAGACACGTGAGAGTAATAGGACAACATAACATGCAACTATCAGATATGTCATCCTAGTGTCTTCATAGGCTCATAGGTAAATACAAGACTACTGATCCAGAGGACCATTAGTAACCTAGCCACAATACCCCAAATTGTTGGGACTCATTGACATGACTAATTTATGCCTAATTTTGATACCTTTCAATTAGGACATGAGGGTGATAACTCTGGGTTGATTTTTTATGATTACTTATCCCTTCAACCAGGCCATGCTTAAAGGGGGTCATGGAGCTTCTTTACTTTACAGCCAAAGGAAGTAAATTCTGTAAAAGAGAGACTTTCTAGGATATATATCTACCTCACAAGCAAGTCATATTTATGTTTTGGGGGATGTTAAGATCTTTTGTGCAGATGTAATCAGTTTTGGGGATATACAGGAGGTTATATAGAAATGGAACTGTACTGGTTTTATAGGCTAGACAGAGGTCCTATGACAAGAGTATGCAAGAAACAGAAGCTAGAGAGACACTTCAAGGTGGTCTAGATAGTTCAAAGAAGTTGTAACTTTCATTATCTTACTGAAGAAATGCTGCAGTCTCTCAAATTGGGTCATATGCTTAGACAGATACATTCCAAAGAGCCAGTATGGCCTATTATGGGCATGATGAGTGGGAAGTAGAGATCTGGAAGAAATACTCCTGGTAATTAGTCTGGCAAGGTTAAAAGATTTCCTAATTAAAGCAGATACATGGTAATCAAAGGAGAGTTCATTGACAATAAAAGCGTTCAGGTTCCCAATTGCTGAGTACAAATTCAAAGGTGTGTCAATTATGTGGTAGGTACATGGGTGTGCAGGTTTGGCAAAGAACACAGTGATGCATTTTGTGGCATTTAGTTTAAGGCTATAATCCAGTCATCACATACTACAATGAGTTAATCCCTCATGAAGAATTTGGAAGTTGAGTGGGGAGCTCATGGCAGCTCCAAGTATGCACCACCTGCAGAATTTGTCAGTCACAGGCTCTTTATATTGGTCTTGACTTCAGATAAGTAAAAACAACAGGGAAACGGTGCTAGGACCAATCCCTGGGGGGCATTGCAGGCAACTACTCTTTTCAAAGAGAGTGTTCCTTCCCCACTAATACATTGGGCTCTGTCAGTTAGACAGTTCATTTTCCAGCAGGTAAGAAAGAGCATTACATTTAGTTTGCTGATGATGCCAGAATGTGGCATGTTATCAAAGGCCTTGACCAGGTCCAGGTAGGCAATGTGAACTGATTTGCTTGAGTCCAGTGCATCAGTAAAATGTTAAAAGAAGCTCACCATATTCAGTTAACAAATCCAAACTGGCTTGAGTCCAAGGCTTGTAGACTACCTGTGTCCTGGGTAATAAATTGTCACTCTTCAGATATTTTCTGTGTATTCATACTGCTTGAAAATCATAAACAGAAAGCAAAACAAACATGCTTTTGTTAGAGTCTTGCTGTCAACTTGAATATATTGACTTATCACTGAGCATGAAGACTCATGTTCTACTTAGCAAATATGAGAATCAAATAGTTGCTGTAGTGAAATAGGATATTGTACTATTTAGTGTCTCTGCTAGGCATTCTGGTCTATTCAGTTATAGTTTCATAGGTGTGTACTAGGCTATCAGCCCTGGAGCCTATGTAAGCCTAGCCCCAAAGATTGTCTGGCATCTTGCTGCCCGACATTAGCTCCCAGTGCCCCTATCAAGCAAGGCCACTGGAGTCATCCCAGGGATGAATTTTCTATTGCCCATCCACTCGTCAAGATTTCTCTTGAAGAGGGCTAGTGAGGTGCTCTGCTTGATATGAATGGAAAGTCTGTTCCAAAGTATGGGTAGTCTCTGGGTTAGGAACCTGTCCCTACAGCATGTTCTGTTTATTGTGGTAATGAGGTTGAGGTCCCTGGAGTGTGTGACACAGAGGGATTTGGATTTCTTCAGATGTAGCGTATCTAACAGCTTTGGGTCAGACATGGCTTTGTATGTCAAGCAGAGATCACCTCTAAGTAGGCAATATGAGACAGAGTATAGCTTGAGCTTTTTGAGTCTGTCCATATAGGGCATGTGTTTAAGACCCAGGATCCTCTTAGTAAGGTATTTTTGTGGACTTTCCAGTTGTTGTAGGTGTCTAGTGAGGTACATGCCAAATGGGGCAATGTATTCTATAATAGGTCTAATAAGGGACAAGTAGAGAGGGACAATGACCTCTTTCTTCCTAGATGAAAAACCCTTTGTAATGAGATGTGCCACACAGAATGACTTTCTGACCACAGTGGCAATGTGGTTTTCAAAGGAGAGGTTGCTGTCAACTTGTGTCCCCAGATCTCTTATCATACCTTCGGTGTTTAGTGGACTACCGTCAATGTGGTATGTTGTTAGAGGGGAGTGGTTGCTGTTATTTAATAAGGTTTGGACGGAGTTGATTAAATGTGTGTTGAATTGGACTGCTATTGATGTGTTGTTATTTGGGATTGAAGGGGAGGGGGTGGAGGTTTGGCCAGGGGATAGTAGTTGTTTGATGGCCTGCTAGAATTTCTTAGGGTTATTTTTATGTTTGTGTTGGATTAGAGTGTAGTACGATTTCTTGTCATTACGGATTTTATTTTTAGCAAGATTTCTTAGGTGGTAGTTATGTAAGGAAGGCAGGGTCCTAGTGGATTTGTAGCTTAGCCATGCTCTATCTCTTTGCTCCATGATGTTACTTGTTTTTTTTTAGTTAGCCAAGGAGTCGGGGTGCTTTTTCAATGGGTTATTCTGATAGGGGCTAGTGAGTTTACCATATCTAAAATGAATTATTAAAGAATACAACGGCTTTGTCTAGGGGAAGGTGCCATAAGACAGTCCAGTTGTAGCGGAAATTTATTTTGTACAAATTTGTGTATAAATTGCACTTTTGGTTGAGTTAGCTTTTTGCCTGATTAGATAGGTGGTTGAGTGGTTGCAGAGTGCATCAGGGAGGCAGCTGGCTTGTGTACAGAGATCGGTTTGAGAGACTCCAGTCTAGTATGGAGTGTTTGTTATTATGCTTATCGATTTGTGTGGGGGTGGTGATTAATTGGGAGAAGGCAAATATGTTTACAAAATTAGTTGGAGTAGTGGAGGTGCATGAGGTCTAGTTTAGATTGAACTCGCTTAAAATTAATGTTTCTTGATTGAAGTTAGAGGAGGCCCAGCTAAGTAGATTTTCAATGGTATGGCAATTGTTACCTTGGGGGAGATATATGGCTATAATTAGAATGGACTTGTTTTTGATGATGTGTAGATGAAAGACTATGACTTCAGAGTCAGTGGTTAGAGGAGCAGATATATGTAGTTGCTGAAGGGTAAGATTATTTTTGTGTAGAATGGATAGAGTGTCTAGTCTATGGATGTTGTATCCTTGGGGCAGAAATTGCTTTTATTTTGGTCTTTTAACCAGGTTTCTGTAAGTTTAGTAATATCTGGAGAGTACAGTGTGAGAGTAGCTTGGAATTCGGGAATTTTGTTGAGAATGCTTCTAAGATTAATATTTAAGATTACTAAGTGAGAGGTGGTATGGGTAAGGGGAGAGGTGATACCTGTGGCAGGATTTACTGTTTGCAATGGGGTTTTGCAATTTTATGCAGGGCCAGGGTTGGGATGCATGTCCCTACAATGATTAAGAGTGAGGGCTTGAGCAAGTAGTTGTGTATGCCTTTATTGGATGGCTTGGGGTTTTGCAGGGTAGGAGAGTAGGTTTTTGAGTGGAGAGGTTTTTTAAAGGGAAAAGGTAGAAGTAGGTGAAGTTGAAAAGTTGTGAGGATATGCTGATATTAGAGTTTAGATAAGATTGTGGAGGGTAATGAGTCATAGTGGATGTGTGTGTGTGGGAGATGGACAGGTGGTGATAGGAGATAGAGTAGTAAGAGGATATGAGTAGTAGGGTTAGCAGAGCCGAGACTGATAGCATTGTGACTAGTACGTAAGGTGGATGTGCTGTGTAAGGTTGAGGTTGAGTGTGGGTGTGTGGTATGTTGTGGGAGGAGAATAGGCAGGGTGGAGATTGTGGGTGGGGTGTAGGAGCCTTGAGTGTGAGTGGAGTGTGTGTGTGATGTTGAGAGTGGGTGATGTGTGATGGGTTGGAGTATGAGTGATGTAGGAAATGTGACTGGGTGATAGAACAGTGAGGTGTTGTTTGTGAGAGTATAAATGCAATGAAAGTGGGGGTGGGTGGGAATAGCGGTAGGGGAGGGGAGCAGAGTGAGCCAGGAGCTCAGCAGAAGGCAAATGCAGTGGGAAGCACCAGAAATCGAACAGACTGAAATAACTAGAAAAAAACAATGTTAAAAATAAACTATCTCCAACATGGAAAAGAATAGCAGGTAGGTAGGGTAAAAGATGATGTGCTGAGATTGACAGGTGATTGTACTTGAGGCAATAAAATGTAAGCTCTATAGGGTGGTGTATATTATGTTGAAGACTGTAACAAACCTAAATGGATATTGCATAATAAATAAAGATATAACAATTCCATTTTGCTCCAGAAGATAAAGTTGAGTTATCATAGGATGCTGGTTCATGTTACAATTTAACATATAGCGTGGACTCCTTGAATGAGTTTTCTTCATGTCAGTTTTTTTATTTTAAATTTTTTGTTAAAAATTCATCTATTGCTAAATCTGTTAAATTAAATAAATATTACACATAAATGATAATTTAAAAATATCTAAGGTCTCATTATAACCAGCCTTTTATGGAATGCTGCCAGTACCTTTTTTACTATGTCAGCACAATTTATTCTTTTTGGTATGTTGTTCACATAGACATTACTATGCCTTCTCTGACTTACAAAGATTATGCTAATGTTTTAAAGCCAAATGCTCATTTTCATAACAGGGTTATACAGAACAATTTCTTTAGGCTCATAACTGGACCTAATGGTCCTCAAGGATTTTCAATTGAAGAAAGCACTACTAGTTTGAAGTTACTTCTAGCTGCTTCGTTTGCATATTAATACCTATAGTGTAATGTGCTACAGAAAAGCATATTATTATAAGAGTAAAGTCATAATATCCTGCTGAAGTTTGTAAATCAAATACTGGTAGGACAGCATGAAGTAAACATTACATTCTGTACAATACATTCATGTTTATAAGGATGTAGATGAGGAGCTCAAGAGGTGATACTTCAAAGAAAGGCTAACAGGTCTTTATACACTTAAGACTAAGTATCTGTATGTGATATGCTTTCGCCCCCCCTCACCACCACCAACTAAAACTGAGTATCTGTACTTGATATGCTTTCTCCCCCCAACACCACCATATGCTTTCACCCCCCCCCAACACCACCACCACCTAAAAGCACAGGCACGCCTTTCAAACATTTATAGTTCAGAGACAAAATGGGCAGTATCATCATATATGCATATTACTCATAATGGATGAAGGATTATACAAACTAGAACCCCAAATAAAGCAGACATTTCTGAGGATGATCATACTGAAGCAGCATATCTGTCCAATGACAATATACCTCATGACGAAGTAGGCATTTATCAAACAGTGGTAAAACACAAGAGATCTGAAATCCCAAATACAGGTATAGAGTTTTTTTTTTAATTAATTAGTGATAACATCGAGTTTAAACAGAATAAGCATCAAATTAGTGATTCCAGAGATAACTGGTACAGTGACTACCATACTCTGAACATTTATTTTTAATTAGTATTTCAAGATGTTCTTATGGAAATAGGAACCTGCAACACTAATTAAAGAAAATCAGTTTAATACACATAGGTTTAATTTAATGGAGCCAAAATGAATGTTTGAAAAGTAATTTGATGTATTATCTCTCAAAAATAGCAATGTAAAACAGGAGGCAAGTGTAAATGGCAATGTGTCTTCTTATTTCTCTAAGATGGGCTTAATTAAGTGATACATTGTGAAAATAATTAACATTTTACTGAAAATGGACAGTGAGCTTCTTTACTAAATCAATAAAATGATGTATAGTTGCTTGGGTTCTAACAAGCTTAACGATTTAGTAGTATTGATGCTTTTGCTTTTTCTGTGATGTATCAAACATGCCCTATAGGCAAGTTAAGTAACCCCAGTCCATACATTGATTAGTGTTAGCCTGGATTACTTCATTGCTGTGATCTGATTTACTAAAATCTGATCTGTTTGTCAAAATACTTGAAACAACAATGAAAAGCTAAAAGATGTGTAAAGGGATACAATGACATCTAAGTTTGAATTGCTGATAAATTCTATGTCAAATGTATGTCTTCTAACAATCTAACATGCACAGGCTTTGTCTTTCAAAGTGGTATGTTTGAGAGTTTGTGTCATCACAATGTAAAATATTTATCAACTATTACTTTGACTCACTTTTAAGAAATATGTTTTGGTACATTTTGAAGACATTTGTTTATGAATTATTTAAGGCATCACAATTTGCTTGATTCCTAAAATCTTTAGGAAAACAAATTGTAATATGGTAATAATAGAAATAGTTCTTAAAGCTCTAATGATTAATTTCAAAATATAGTATTCGACTAAGAGAGAGAGATGTTATTTTTAATCACTATATGTAGAAATCTCATTAGTAGCTAATAGATATAATCCAATGTTTGAAACATAAAAATGTAGTCATCAGGTTCCCATACTTATAACATGCAAGCAACTATATATGTGAGGCAGCAAGTAGGATGAGTTCCAAGATGTGTGCGGAGAGCGATAATGACCTATCACAATCTTATCAATCACATCTTGAAGGATAGAAGTTGAAAGCAGCCTTTGAGAGAGAGAGAAAAACATTTGTAAAATGTAAAATGTGCCCTATATAGGAACAATATAAAGAAAGTTCAGCTGATTTTGAGGCAACAACATACTATTATCTCAGAAAGCTACACTGACATTATTGATATTATTCATGGGATTCAAAGATGATAATGTATTACCATAGAATTTTCTTCAGAAGGACATGTAGCTGACTGTCTTTTCCCGGTTAGTGGTCACCACAGCGGAACACTGGTCCACTAATGATTGGCAGTCGATTTTTTTTTTTATGGTGCTGATTGCCAGCCCAACGCCCAACCTTCAACGAAGGTACACCCATTCACGCATGTCTTTTGGAGGCCACTAGACCATGGGGAGGACATGCAGACTCAACACAGAAGGCACTTCAGCTGAGAATCGAACATGAGAACCCCTTGCTGTGAGGCAACAACGCTACCGCTGTAGAGCCGCGGCTTATTCAGTGGACTACCACTTATTTATTCCAGTTTAGAGATCATGTGCAAAACTGGTTCATGTAAGAGAATGAAAGAGTGTTGCTGCCAGTTAACATTCTGAGACCTAAAACAATTCCCAGATTTAGACAGAAAATATAACATCACTGCAAAGTTGTGAGGGTCAGTTGTCTCAGTGATGTGTTAATTAGTTCCTATTCCTTTCAGTACCTTCCAACTTTTGCCTGCTTTCTCTTAACACTTTCTATATGATACCTTTCACCCCCTCTCCCTAAGCTTTGCTATTACTTTCCCAGTATTCTGTATATCTCCCTCCATCACATGTTAAACTATCTACTACCTTTTATATGTACATTTCTATCTATTTCTCCCTTAAAACAATTTGTGCTATTTGTATTTTTCTCTCTATTTCCCCCCTTAGTTTAATTTTGGGAAACATTATTTTTGTGAGTATTATATGTATTACTTGCTGCACATTCACAGTTTGTTTGTATGACTGCTTATCATATTTCTCTTGTGTCCTATATAATTATAGCTTATTTAATTTGTAAATATTATATTTCAGTATAGAACTTTTGTTTCCAGGTCTCTGCTGAAAAGGGGGTTTGCTTATCATCTCAGTCAGACCATCTCAGTAAACAAATGCTAAACAAATGAAAATAAATAAAATAAATTCCGAATGCACTCAGTGTATAGCTGAACAAAATATATTTTCATGATCTAATCATAACATTTGAAGCAAATAAACTGTCCTTGGTACAATCCAAAGGAATTATTGCACCAGTATTTGGTCAAAGCAGGTCTATAAAACTAATGAAATGTTTTCAACTTTAAATAGAAAACAGTGTTTTATGATGTTCCAGTAGTTTGGAAATAGGTTTTAAGATTGTGATTTTAACCTTATCACTACAAAGCTGAATAATAAATGTCTTGCCTGGCAACAGCAGGATAGCCGGGTAGTATGGAACTAAACAGATGGCATAGTGCTAGTGATGGAAATGAAGTCAGATAAGGGTTGTCATCACTATTTCATTGACTCATTAAATGAGCACAGGACATCTGGATTTTAATGGAGTGGTTAGTATATAAATGAGCAGACATAAAGTGCATTATGGTACTGAATATTTAACACAAAAAAATGAATACAAATTATACATTTATAATGGCATTGCCCTCAATTATTAGGAACATACTGAATAAAATATTGTCAATGTTGTGGGATAGGACAGGTTGTGTAGCTCAATGCATTCCTTTGTAGGTAGCAGTTAATACTGTCTGGAGTCTGAAATGCCATCTTACAGGTGCTGAGGCAAATAATCTGCATCAAAATACAGAGAAGCACACTTGCAAATATATGTCACAATATTATTCCAGACTTTAAGACATGCAGGGTTATATGTTGTGCATCATTCCTTATAATCACCTAATGTCTGCCTTGCTGCCATCAGCTCAAAATTAGATTTCCAGATATGCTAATGATCGCATAACTGATTATAATGTTATTAATCTTCAGTTATTTGGTTTGTTCCGGTATAGAAACATTTACATTTAGAGTCACTTATTTACACAAAGTTGGAAAATAGCAATTGTGGCTATAACGAGATTTAAACAGTGTACCCTAGTAACATTTGGTAACTCCTTAAATGTTGCAAAACATACACACTATGTTTACAAAAAAAAAAAACTTTATGGTATAATACAGTTGGTGTTTAAGGATATCGAAAAGCAGAAGTAGTGAACTTTTCTTGTTAAATATAAAAGAAAGATCACATTCTGTGGCTTCCACATTGGTTAATTAAATGAAACTTGTAAAAAATAGTACATAGTGTCTTCATTAGAATCTTTCCTAATGTTTTACATTTACTTTGCACCTTCTGCATGGAACAAGTCAAAACCATTTCCTATGGTAACTCAGTTTTGAAAAGGAGACTTGTGTCATATATTATAGTCTCCAAGGCTCTATTATTGCATTGAACCATCCATAGACTGTCAGTTTTAATATTAAGTTCAGTTGCAAGTTTTTCGTTTTGTCATCAGCTGTCATAACAAAGGGAGTAATTATTATGCTAATGACCATCTGCAAATAAAAGAATTACGTCATATGTCATCTGCAAGCACTAAGGAATTAATTATAGTAGTACTCTTGGTTATACTCTAATAAACTGAATGAACATATGAGAGACTAAACTGTTTTTAATATTCTGTTGAGACCAATTAAGCACATCTTGACAGTAAGTGATAACATATGAACAAGCCATCCCTCAGTTATGTGATTTGGTCTAGAAGTACAGAGGATTAAGGCTATGAGCTGTTAATGAGCTGCTTCCTCTGGCTCAGGGTTTGATTCCCTCAGTGTCCATATGCAAATTGTGTGACTCTGAGCAAGTCACTAAATCAAACAATGACCTGAGGCTGTCTAAAGGAGGCCTATGTGGATCAGTGCCCTACACCAGTTTGCAAATAAATAAATATTTAATATGCTTCTCATTACTTATTTGTAGTTTGTTGTACAAAGTTTTATGTATAATGTCTGCATAATACTGTTTCATTTCTATTATGTTTCACTGCTAGACTGGACAGCTACTTCCTTTCAGCTTTATGCACTGTATTCACATCCTGATGCCAGCCTCACATCAGAACTTTTAAATATCTTAGACTAACATTTGGTCACTGTCCTTTGATGTCAAGGTGTTTAGGCCTTGAAAATATTTGAACTCTCATGCTGTTATGAGCTACAGAACTACTTGATGCTTGATTACACAACTAGGACTAAAATGTATATAGAGTCATGTTTTACATTGCATCCATTAAGCCTGAGCATATCTCCCAGTGTTAACCTACTCAGCCATTACCTATATCATAAGTACAACAATACTCTTGTTTTTTTCTAAAATCATATACCGTTGTAAAATGAACTGTAAATAACGTATTGTCAAAACCAATCCCTCTCTCTGTATCTCTCTCTCTCTGTCTCTCTGTCTCTCATTAGCATATTTAATTGCCCAAATCCAGAAACTATAGAAACATTATGGATAACTTATCTTCCATTATTATGTAAGTGCTATAACATCTCTTGTCACTTCAAGATTTAGCTTAATTAACAATTATGCCTGAAGCTCTGCTCTAGTACTTATAAAAGTGTATGTTGCACTTATTGTCCTTACCCAAAATCTAAACATCCACTTTCAAAACTCTCATTATCCCCCAATGACCTAGCTCAAGTGCTCCCACCACTAAATGCGATCTCAGATGCAAATAAGTTATGCAAGTATTGAGTTGTTGTACTAGATTTACAAATATTAATTGCTGTTTTCTTGATCACCACTCATATTCTGCTCTTTCACCAGGCAGGTTTATTCTTTGGTAATAAAACTCAGTGTTCTTATTGTAGCTGATGTCACTATCATGCTATTAACAATGCCAGCACTTTTCTATTTGTAAAATTCACTACTGTTTATTGCCCTACATCTTTTAAAACTTTTATGTGCATTTTTGCTTTATCTATTCAATTGTACTATCTCAAGATATATGAGGAAGTGGTCCTTGTGTTAACAAGCCTAAATACCAGTTCAACAAAAAATGTACACATATAATTTAATATTTAGCAATAGTAATTTTTTATAATGATTTAGATCTCTTTTAAATGTTCTCTGTCACAAAGAAGGAGATGTGTCCCAGATAAATGTAAAATTTATTGATCATGGTTGTCATGCCACAGAGAGGTTTGGAGATTAATTTTTGCATTGAAGCATATAGGCACCTGCTCTAGTTAAGGACATTTAATGGTATTTCAGCCACAGCAGTGATGGGATTAGGCTGGGTGGGGAGAAGCCAGCATAACAGGCCAGTCAGCTTAATCCCATGCCTGGAACTTGCTCCTTCAAGGGCAGCAAATGGTTGGATAGGGCTTTTGCCTAGATGGAGAAATAATGCACAATATGGCTTTCACTATGGTTGGAGAATGAATGAATCCCACTCTCACTCTTCACTAGAATGAATGAGTGAATGGCTGAGTGCTAAAAAGGAATATATCAGTTGGAGCAAGCTCATTAAAATGGTTCACTTATGTGACATAACAGGATTTGGAAAAGTTAAATTTTTATATGATGAAGTACATCAAAATATATAAAAGGTACAGAATATTTCTGAGAATGTACTAGTGTAACTGAACAATGAATAATCCAGTGAGAAGAAAATCAATTGTCTAACAGGCACATCTAGTAGCTATGCAAATGCATTGTCCTTGCTATCATCCTCTGCCATTCTATTCTGCCTCCATGAGTCTTTCTGTTGATCATCACTCTATTACTCACTGGCTAGGTATTCCTGGATTTCATCATTATCTTGCAAAATCACATTTCCAAAATTGAGACTCCTGGCATGCCCTCCACAACCTATCTTTTAAGCTCTGCTGCTCCTTGTTCTATTTCATCTTGTTAACTCAAATTGGATGATCCTTCAACCAGATGAAAGAAATTGAGCAAAGCTTCAGCTTGATGGAAAAACTGAGCAAATCATCAGCTTGATGGAAAAAAAAAAACAAAACTTTTTTTGAGGCATAAGCCCCACGTGGAGGATTTTGTCCACCACTCCTTCCATATACCCCACATATCCTATGCATGTATATACTAACTTCATGTTCAACCAATCATGAAAAAATGACAGATCCTAATACCACGAATTAACACTTATGCACAAACAGAACCTGTGCCAACAGTGATTCCTTTTAGGGCACAGTGATAGACCAGATGAAGACCACAGAAGAGTATTGAACAAGTTTGGATCCTTTTTAAGTTCATACTCAATCCAAGTGAATGGAAGCCACTGCTTTAACTTTTTTCCCCTGGCAATACAGTGAGCACATATCATGTGATGGTGCTCTTCTTTTCCTCCACTGTATATGTGTCTTTTCGCAACAGATCTTCTTCAGATTTAAGTCAGCTATCTGCTTTAATTCATTTTTCCCCATTTTGTAAACATTATCTACTGGCTTGTTGTTACTTTCTTGGTATGCATTCAGAGTAGCTTACATTCATGTAAAATTGCTTGTCTCATATATTTTATTTACAGTGCTTGACTAACATCATCTCCTTTGATTCAGTCGCACGCCTTCTGGATTGCGTCAGGGTATCCTTTTTCTCTTCTGATCTGTTTTGTCATACTTTTCAGACTGACTCATTGCAGAGGTGGTGATCAGTCTTTTTTTCTCTCATTTATGCTTCCTAGATACACTTCATTTAGCGTGACTATCACCCAAGCTGTGTGCCCTTGACATCTTTCCATTACATGGTAACTGACATTAGTTAGCCCAGGGTTCAGACTGATAGACCCCGAACAGTGATGCAGGTGATCAGGTCAGGAAGGAGACAGTGATGGAGGGCTCATCTGAGGAGTAGCCAATGCCAGCTCACATGCATGTGGAATTACAGACTGTTTAGTTATCAGAAATGATGTCACCTACTGGAGAAAAGGTATGGTATGTGGCACACATTATATAGACTTTGGGTACGTGTTGGTGCTTTCATGCCAAAGTTATACAGTAGCTTCTATCATTTGTGGCAGCAAGAATGTGAACAAACTAATAGAAAGCCAAAGCACACCTTCACTTCTACAAGTGTTTACATCAGCCATGGGAATGGAATTAGATCAGAAAACAGAAAATTCTCTGAAGCCTGCTCGATGATGTCTGCCCCTTGCAAACAGTCCTTCTACTCATGTGAGGAACGAATAAGTACAAATATTGATGTTGGGGTAGGGAAGCAGGACTGCAGACATGGTGGCAAAAGTATGAAAAAATCATAATTTTTGCTGTCATTTTGCTCAAATTGCAATCATTTTAATATTATAATCAAAGTCATCCTATATTCCCACCTGATTCTTATTTGCATTGCTTGCTATCAGAGCAATCCTTTTTTAGACCCACTGTTATTACATAGGTTCATAGGTTCATACTAGGCTATCTGCCCTAGGGCATTTATAAGCCTAGCCAGAGTGTGTTTGGCTTTTGCCATTCATTTTAAATTAATTTTCATATGCCCTTTTTTGAGGTTAGTATACTGTGCCTCTGTCTAACAGTGACACAGAAGTGATACCCGGGGTAAACCTACGATCCCCCATCCACTCAACAAGATTCCTCTTGAAGAGAGTCAATGAGGGACTCTGCCTAACCTGGACTGGGATTTTATTTCGGAGTGAAGGGAGCCTCTGGGTTATGAATCTGTCCCTCCAACATGTCCTATTTATTTCAGTGCTGAGGGTCAAGTCTCTCGAGCGCGTAGCTCGATGGGATTTGGATTTTCTGAGGTGCAGCATGACCATTAATTCAGGGTTGGACATGGCTTTATACGTCAGGCACAGATCACCTCTGAGCAGGCAGTATGCCACTGAGTACAGCTGGGGTTTCTTTAACCGGGCAGCATATGGCATCTGTTTGAGCCCTTTGATCCTCTTGGTGAGGTACTTTTGGGGTCTTTCCAGTTGCTGCAGGTGTCTAGTAAGGTACATCCCAAAAGGGGAATTGTACTCAATTATGGGCCTGATGAGGGATGAGTAAAGAGGCACGATGACCTCCCCTGATCTAGATGTGAATCCCTTCATGATTAGGTGGGCTATATAAAATGTTTTTCTAACCACTTTGGCCACGTGGTTGTCAAATGAGAGATTGCTATCAACTTGGGTCCCCAGGTCCCTAATTACTTCTTCCGTACTTAACTGATTACCACTTATGTGGTAATTTGTGGGCACTTTGTTTTTGCCAAAGGGAATGACTATATACTTTTTGGCATTTAGCTTGAGGCCATGGCTCTGGCACCCGTTGTCTGTTTCTATGAGGCCCTTTTGGAGGATGCTTGTGTCGACTGGAGAGTCAATTATGGCACCCAGTTTGCAGTCATCTGCGAACTTGGTCAGCCACAGTCCTTCCGTGTTGTCCTGTACCTCTGAGAAATATATACCAAACAAGAGAGGTCCCAGGACTGAGCCTTGTGGGATGCCGCTTGTAACTGGTTTGGAGTCTGACATGGCTCCAGCAATTCTAACCATGTGGGTTCTGTCCTTGAGCCAGTTTGCAACCCATCTAGTGACATAGGGGTTTATATTTAATCTGGTGAGCTTATCTATAATGCCCAAGTGGGGTATTGTATCGAAGGCTTTTGCGAGGTCCAGGTAGGCTGGGTGGACCACCTTCCCCTCGTTAATGACCTTGGTGACTGTTTCAAAGAAATCAACCAGGTTTAAGAGGCAGGATCTGCCCTTAACAAAGCCAAACTGGGTAGGATCCAGTGTCTGTAGGTCCCCAATATCTTTATTTATAAGGTCCATGATGATCCTTTCCATAGCTTTGCAGACCAAGCTAGTCAAGCTTATGGGGCAATAGTTTCCAGGATCCGTTGAGGCACCACCTTTGTGGACAGGGACCACCATTGCTGTACGCCACGCTTTGGGTAGATATCCTGTAGTAAGGCTGAGATTGAACAGTAGTTTTATGTTTGGGTTTAGCTCTTCTTGGAGTTCATGTAAGATGCAGCCTGGGACACCGTCTGGTCCCATTGATGCTGTGTTTTTTGCTTTGGAGAGGGCGGCTCTTACCTGAGCATCTGAGATGTCAGGGGGGCAGCACTCTGCTGGGAAAGATATTTTCCCTTTTGGTGGGGAGGGGGGGAGAAGTTTGCGCTGAACCTGTCAGCTAGGATGTTGGCAATGTCTGTGGGTTTAGTGTATTTTTTGTTATTTTGGACTAATTCTGAGCATATCTGGGAATTCCCACCCAGGTTCCTAACATAACTAAAGAAAGCCTTGTGATTATCCTTAGGGTCCTGAGCAATTTTTCTCTTGAAGCTGGCCTTAGACGATTTCATGAGTGCCCGTAGTTTTTTGCTAATACTGATCAGAGATGCCTTCCCTTTTTGGGATTTTGCTCTATCATGTAGTAGCTTCCTCCTTCTATTGTATAATTTGTTTATGGCTGGGGTCCACCAAACAGGACATCTACCTTTGGAGGATTGGGTCTTGGTTTTATTTGGGATCGCATGATCCATGCATTCCTGAAGGTGTTCATAGAATGCATTTATAAAGGATTCTGCGGTCTGGGCTGTATTTTCCACAGGCCCGGGGGCTTTGAAGGATTCCACCTCAGTTTTGAGGAGTGTGAAATTTGCTTTAGAGAAGTTTTTCACTGTGGTTTTCTGGGCAGGGGGTGGGGACGGGATGTGAATATCCAGTGAGATTAGTTTATGGTCTGATCTTACCAGTGAGGGATACACTTCTGGTCTGGAGCATAGAGTCCCCATGTTGGTGATAATCAGGTCCAGTATGTTTTCCCCTCTTGTGGGAGTGGTAACAAGTTGTTCCATAGCATTTGAGTTTATAAATTCTAGGAACCTTTGGGTTAGGGTGTTGGAGCTAGAGTAATGCTCCCAGTCTATGTTTGGGTAGTTGAAGTCGCCCAGTACAATGGTGTTTGGAGATACCTTCATATTTTTAAGTGTTCTCAGGAAAGCCGAGTGGAGTTCCTGGGTTTGGGAGGGTGGTCTGTAGCAGGCTATAAACTGGAAGGCAGTTTTTCCCACTGTTAGTTGCACATGGATAGTCTCTGATGCTTCGTGCTGTGCCACCAACCTGGGGGTGAGGGTATCTTTGACGAATATCGATACTCCCCCTCCTTTTGTGGTTCGGTCCAAGTTTTAGGGCCGAAAAGTATGGTATGAGGTATAACCTGGTAGTGCTGGGGTGCTCTCGGGAGCCTTGAACCAGGTTTCTGTTACTGCACAGATATCGATGTTCTCCATGCTAAGGAGAGTTTCGAGTGCATGCATCTTGAGGTTTAGACTTCTGGCGTTGAGTAGCATTACTCTTAGTTTCTTATCCCTTGTGATACCTATAGAGGTATGTAAGTAAAAAACAAAAAGGTCCTAACACTAAAGGATCACAGTAATTGATCAAGCACAGGGTCATTGCTTATGAAGTAGACTGAATACTATTAATCTGTATTTGTGTTTTCTATAATATAAATGACTGTCTAACAATGTTTAGAATTCTTTTAGACTAGAACCTACTCTTATGCATATTGGCAATTCATTCCAAAATCATTATACTGAGTTAAAATGCATCCCTAAATATATATATATATATATATATATATATATATATATACATTGCCGAAAGTACAGTTCTCTGAACTACATTTTGCCTGGACCAAAACTCTGAATTTACACTTCTCTGAAACAGCACTTTGCGATCGCACTGCAGTATGTATGAACAAATATACTGTTGTCACTGTAGTGCGATCTCGGAGTTAGTATATATAATTAGCAGGGGAGTGTGGTGCTCAGCCCCCCACATGGAGGGGTACAAGGGTGCTCGCCCACCTGCATAAATTAGAGAAAATTAGTTAATATGGTTTAACTCTTTTCAGTTTCGGCAAAGTGCTGTTTTGGAGAAGTGTAAATTCGGAGTTATGGTCTTGGCAAAGTGTGGTTCGGCGAACTGTATTTTCGGCAATGTGAAAGAGAGCCATAGAAATATATATATATATATATATATATATATATATATATATATATATATATATATATATATATATATATACATATAGCTTTGTCATTGCAATTGCGTAAATGAATAAAATATAGCAAACATGACAGTTATTGCAGAATCAACAACCAATATGATCACGTGGTAGCACATCCGATTATTTTCAACCTCCTTAATCAAACTTCCTTTCTCCCAAGTCACACCTCTGTATCACAACTTTCAGCTTCTTGTGATTTCCCAAAAACATATAGATAATCCTGTTTAATTTTGCCGACATCCTCAATACTGTCTATCCACTTTCCTTTCTTCTTTTGACAGCTTACCCAAGGTTAGGAATCTCCAGTGGAAAATACTTACTTTTTCGGGCAGAGATGATATGCAAAAGATGAAGATGATTGTGACAGAATTGCACAGTGGTTAGTATTTCTACTTCAAAGCAGTTGGTTCTCTAGTTACACTGTTGGCTGAAGTATCCTTTATGCAGTTTCATCAGTAGATACTAGGCATGTAGTCCAGGAGACCAGTGAGGGACCTAACCCAATTTCCTGTTTGTTCCAAAGCACCATTGGGTTATGTGATTTACTTAAGTTCACACAAGTAGACAAACAAAGGCTGAGGGAATCAAACCTTGTACTACAGGAAGCAGCTCATTAACAACTTATCACAATAAGACACTGTTCTAGTTCACACATTGTAGGAAGCGCACAGCCTTACTCCGTGCATGTAAGTTTTTAAACAAAAAGCTGATTTGTCCAATCGGTTGGACAGAACTCAGTGCTAATAATGTCAAGACCCATGTGCCATATGCACTAAATTTTAGTGAACTGCATTGTCTTGGTGGTAAAATACTTGCCTCACATCTTCTAGGTTACTGCTTTAGTTCTGACTTCTCTTCACTGTTGTATGGAGCCTGCATATTTTCCCTTCACCTGTCTGGGTTATTCTGGACACTCCAGTGTCTTCCCACAAAACAGGTTGTTGAATACAAGTTGAATATATAAAAAGTACTGATATTTTAGAGTTCATCACCTGCCAGTAAACCAAGTATCACCTATTAGACTGGTAATTAGTATAGAGGATTAGCGCTATGATATGTTTACAAGATGTTCTCCTTGGTCCAGTGTTTGATTCTCTTAGCCTTTATGTGGCTGTGTGTAACTTTGAGCAAGTCATTTAACCAGATAATGCCCTGGGACAACTGATAGATTGAGATATTCTCCTCAGAGTTCTCCTGGACCTTTTGCTAGTAATTCTCCATAAATTTACGGACCTATTAATCACTTGTTCAGGATAACTAGAAACGATGGAGGCATATATCTATGTTTACAAGAGATTTCATACTCATGAGTCTCATTTGAAAGTACCTCAGCTACAATTTAGCACAGGTCTAAATTACTCTAAACAAATGATTACTTTATGAGTAATTCCAGGGCCTTCTCTATGTTTCAAGAAGATTATACCCTGTACCTAGACATGCTTACCCAGGTGGTAGTCAAATCAAACACCGATTTATTAGGATTACCAAATATTAGCTGGTCAGCCTACACATCTGACAGCTGCTATACCCAGAACTCTCTCAATATCATCAACTGCAGATCTCAGGATCAAATATTTACTCTGTCAACTAAAGTTTCAGCATCTTAGACTGTATAATGTAACTCCACTGCTTTCTGAAAGTATTCCTTTCATTAAAGATTAAATAAGATCATTTAGCCACTGCCTCCTGCCTCAAATCCAGTCTCACTACTCACAAACATCTATCTTCATTCACATACTTCAGAAGAACCTACCTGTTAGATTTTATTGACCCTTTTGGAAACAGTAAATGGTCCAGTCAATCTGAATACCTGAACATTAACACTTCAACACTAACCAAGCAATTGCATGTAAATCAATATATATCATAAAACAGCCCCCTTCCACCATAAGTAAATTATAAATACACAAAATGTACAACATGATAGGATAATAAAACTAATAAATTATTTTACAAACCATGTATGGTCCTAGCCTTCTAAACCATTTTAAGAAAACCAGATAGCACCAGGTAATCAGCCAAATGGCTGTCCAACCTCTGTTGGACGAGCATATTGACTGGCCATTGGTCTAACATTCCCAACTCTAATAAACAACACAGGTTTCAAAGGGGTGCATAAGTAGAGGCTCCTTACTGAACTGTTGCTAAAAAAGGCTGAAAACCTAGAAGAAGAAATTCAAACACCGCTCTTCTCAAAAATACTATGAGAACCACTAAGGTTACCAAGAGGAACAATGTAGACATTGCTACTAAGGACAACCATAAGGTATTTCTTAGCTATGTATGTATAAGCCAAAACAATACACTGCTGTGTTATGCTCTGAATTCACTGCAAGTGGCATTACCACAATGGAGGAGGTGGGAGGGGATGGGGGACAAATAGTTAAACTGTACCACTGAACTGACAGCAAGAGAAATGTGGCTACATCTTAAACAGTGCACACAACACAAGCTAAATTGCTGTCCCTTTTATACTTGAGTCAGGTGGACAAAATGGATCATGAATGCAAACCTGTTTCGTTCTCTCAGCCCTGCTTCCAAAAAAAAAACAAGACATCTCATGGATGTTGTGAACAATTTATTGATGTAATAAATAAGTCCTACATGAATGAAAACAACATTATAAAGCCATTAAACACATGTCTCTGAAACATCATAACATGCCAATTATTCCAGAAGGCCCTGCAGACTGAATCCCATAACCAACAACCTGACCAGTTTGGCTTGCAGACATAAAGCCAAGTGGTGTCCTCACAGTCTGCTGTCAGTAAACTGACAAGTGACCACATGCAGCATTGTGTACTGCTTGGACTCCATATTCTGTCTCAAAGTGCTGTATGAAAGGGCTGGAGGGAAATGAAAAGACAAGAAGGTTGTGGAATGACTGCCAACCAGGCTGCCACTAAGCAACGTGTTCACAACCACTTTCCTGGCTGTCATGTGAAACAATATCAGAATGAAACACCATGAGGCAGAGGACAAATAAATCACTTGTGGGATTTTCATCACAACTGATCATCTGAATCTCATTTTTTCTTCTTCTGTTTGTAATATTTATTTATTTAGTTAGTTATTTGTACCCCTTATTGAAATAGCAAGTCCCTATAACTCAAAATAGAGTAGAAGCTGGAGCAGCAATAGAGAAGTGCACTGGTAGGACCAAGGCATAAGAGACTGATAAAGCTCATAATGCTTAAAGGCTCCAGTACCCAAAGAGGGAGTGGGCTGGCACCATCTGAAAAGTAGCTGAAACCTTGCAAACTTTACTTCTAAGTATGTAGAGTTAATAATTCAGACTGAATTAGAGGGAAAATATGGCACCAAGCTTGAAGAGAAGCAGCAAAAATAGATGCTGTAAGTTAGCTATGCTTCATTCTCTGCAAAAAGTAACCAAAGCTTGGAAATATTCACCTGCCATTAACAACTAAGTATTGGAGTGCTTCTCCAATACTAGTTGACAAGTTAACAATAAGACAAAACATTTGCATCATAAAAACATTTGCATGCTACTTCAGAGCATGAAAATCAAAACCACCAATTCACTTGTCTTTCACAGCTCCTAATTCCATTGCTATTCACTATGTGATAGTTCTATGAAATCTGCAAAAAAAAGAAAGCAATACATGAATCAACTTGTAAAGCATTATGGTAAGCTACCCAAGTACCACATAATGGTATAAAAAAGTACCAAATGGACATACTACAAAAGGATTCCTGTCAAAACAGGAAGGAGCCAAATCAAGGAGAGTTTTAGGTATGGCATGGAACACATACTACACATAAATAACCCAGAGAAAACACTTATTTGATAAGTGACTTAAGGCCAAGATTAAATTTCATATGGTATGTAGCAAAAAAGTGAGATGCTTTCCATGTGAGAAAAAGAAAAAATAAAAAATCAAGGAAATCAGATTGCACCAGGTAATTGGCCAAATGGCTGTCCAACCTATTTTGGATGGGCATATTGACTGGCCATTGGTCTAACATTCCCAACCCTAATAAACAACACAGGTTTCAAAGGGGTGCATAAGTAGAGGCTCCTTATTGAAATGTTGCTAAAAAAAGACAGAAAACCTAGAAGAAAAGCAAATTTCATACATTGATCTTCTCTCTTAAACTTCTTTTTTGCAGGGGTGAAAGTCCCCCACAGCCTCAGGCACATATATACCGTCTCTGAGCTCACCATACCTCAGAAAAAAGCAGTATTCTGAGAAATTATCATCTCTGACTTAGTATCTGTAAGTCCATTTTTGTCAGTCATTCATTTTTCATGTTTTGGGGCTCACTCTTGTGGGTTCCAACATTTCAAATGGTTACCTAAGTGGAGAAAACAATCAATTGTTAATGCTTATTATAAATCAGAGAAAAGAGCATTGAATATAGGAATCCCAAATAGTCTATTGTGCTGGGTCCTGCTTCTTTAAAATAAGGATGTACTAGTTAACCTATTGAGATGGACGGTAGTGAATACCATTAGGTTGACCAACCCCAATACATTACAGACACACAACATGTCTACCCCTGTAGTGAATTCCGATAGTACTTTAACTTTGTCTAGTCTGGCATCACTATGCCAATAAACACATTAAAAGAAGCCACATTTGAGAAATGCTTGAATTACACGTACAGGCTAATAAATTACTTGATATAAAACTAATGGTTAAAATTTGATGTAAGGAAGATTAATAAAAGCCATCAAGCCTTGCTTAGAGTATCCTGCAGGACATTTATTATCTTAAGGTTGTCATGACTCACTGGCACAATTATTGGAATCTACATACTCGAACAACCCTAAATCTACAGAAGTACTCATCAACCAATTGCTTCAAGTCATAAAATATTAGGAAAGGGGCCCTAATTGTATAGTATATCTGAGTCCCTGAGTAAAGTAAGTAAGTAAGTAGTAAATACTATAATTTACATTAGACATGACCTACCAAAAGAATGACCATGTCACAATAACAACGGTTTTGCAATTACATACCAGCAGCTCCAGTACTGCTGCCAGCCAAGGGGATGCCAAACAAAATTCCACCTTCACCAAACAACTCAGATTCTTAATCAATGAATGAACTGCTTAACATAAAGTCCCAAGGAAAATTGCATTCTACTGACCAACTGGGCTAGGCTTAATACTATAATGTTAACCTCCAGAGTACAGATGAGTTAGGTGTGATATACCTATATGAGATAATAACACACAGCTTTAATAATGACATGAGCATTCTTACTAATAGGAACATGCCCTCATCATAAACAGATACCTATTCATGTACCTGACTTTAAGAACTGCCTGTGTTATATGCCTAAATAAGCCTAAAATTTCAACTTGCCTGCATTTCCTTGATAAGAAAAAAAGGTAGGTGTCCTGTGGCTATAATCAACACCTTTGTTTAACTAGCATGTTACTCATGCCTCGTGTGCTACTTGATGACTACCTTAACTACCTTCCCTTTGAATGCACCTTATATGAAATTGTCTGACTATGAAAGAGCATGATCTCTAAATATCTGTCTCAGTCAAGTTGTAGCTCATTAAAATCCTAAGCAATAATACAGCATGGAAGCACATGAAATCAGCCAGGCTATTAGCACAAATGTTTGCCCTACAGTTAAAGAAATTAATTTACCTGACTCAGTCCATGTAGTTACTAGATCCATATTTCCCAATTCATCCTAAAAAGGAAATACAAAGTTATATGCATGGCAGCATATTTAGCATAGTACAGTATAATCCCCATATAGGGTTATATACAAGACCCCCAAGGAATGAGATAATCTGTCACTAAAACTATTCTGTGACCAGCACATGAATACTAGTGATGTTGCTAGATAATTGTTCTGATGAACTGAAGGACTGGCAGCAGTTAATAACTTAAAAACAAGTGTGTATAACGTCTTTGTCTATGACTTAATGCAGGATGTGACACCATATAACCCATTCCATGCTTTACTGGAAAAGCTCACCCAGACTCTGCCACAGCTTGCTGTAAGGGAAAGGTTAGTTTGCTTTTGATTTCTTCTATTTTGTATTACTTTATTGCCTTTTTCTATTTTGCATACTGTGATTTGTTTTCTTTACAGTGTGTTTTACTTGCATTCTGCTTTTAATTGCATATTAAAACTTGGAGACCACATCTCTGTCTCTTGTGAGTCAGACAGAATTATTTCTCACCCTCCCACCCTGTTATTGTTGTGTTCTTAAATATCATGTCTTTCTAGTTGCCTGCTCTTTATGTTAATTTGGCCATATATCTCCTTCCCTCTCTCCTTTCACTGGCTGGTGTGAGTAATCACAAAATTATCATTTTGTGAAATCACTCCCCTTCAGCTATTTAAATTTGTTGGCCATCCCACTGTATTTCATAGTACCAGAATACAAAAGTGCCCACCCCTTCCAATCTATCTTGCCCTTTTAAAAATAGTGACTCTCCACTTAGACAGCTAAAACTTAGGTTATCCACTTTCATATCAAACTGCTTAGTGTGCACTGCAGTGTTTAGGATAAACCATTTTTTTCATCTTACCTTTAAACATCTATTGCAAGACCACCAGTTATTGGAGAGCCACATTCTGCCTCTCAGTAGTCATCTTGGGATTAGTGCCTCTGTTTTCTCCTGGTGAAAGAAGGAGTGCAGGGGCATTTTTTTCCTGGAGAATGATGATCACCAGAAAGCTTAATAACTGCTTTATAGGTGACAACTTGGAGTCTGTGCTTATATTCTGATCCTGGTGAGAGAAGGAGCAGAGTGCATTGATTCCTGACTGTTTCAGGATGGACAGAGAGTGTCTGTGCTTAATGTTCCTGATTGGTCTGGTTGTAATTCGAGGCATCTACTAAAAAAAAGGATACAAGCCTACAGACCCTTGCATCATCTGGGGACAAGACTGCAAATCATCAAATACACTGTGGCCTGCTTCTCTTCTTGGGATTGTGCTAACATTTTGCTTCTGATGAAAGAAGAAGCAAAGGAGCATTGTATCCCAACAGAGTGAAGCTGTTGTGAGACCAGCATTAGTAGTAGCCAGGCAGTAGCCATTCATGCGACTCCCTTCTTTTCATCATTCTTGACAAGCTAATTCTTTGTTTTCGGTAAGTACTGCTTGATTTGTTTCTAACTTCAGAATATCTGTCTAAATACTTCATCCTTAAATTTTCAGGGTCTACATATTAGTTTCCTCTCAAGTGTTTGGCAGAGCTCTCTGAAGATTCAGACACCTTGACTGACTTTGTCCTGTAAAAGCACAATTGAAATGTCTCCAATACCTAGCTGCACACAGGACAACTTGTTTGCAGTAACAACCACTGTCCACATAACTGCAAACCAGATACTCCTGACAGTGATTGTTATTCTCACTCCCACTGACTAATAAATAATAAAGGGTCTATTGCCACTGATATGAACTTTCCTACTGTATCCATTACCAGCTTGGTGGATATGGGCATCCTGAGGCAATGTAGAAATTGCCTCATGTTTACTGACAATCAGTTAATTCTCAAACAAACTGATATGGTATGTGGGAGATGTATTTACACAATGTCACTGGAGGCAAAGCTCTCACAAAAAAAGTACTCCTAATGTCAATAAGGTTGTCAGTAGTACACATGCTGCACCCATCACACACAATTCAAAGCAGACATATCAACCCCCATATGCTCAGGCATTCATGTAACATTCCTAAACCACAAAGACCTCCTAGATGAAGTACACATAGCAAATACCCTCAGCAGCCCCATATGTGCTCTTTCATAGCAACACCCACATCAATACATAGAACTACATCTCATGTAGCCTCTACCTCTAAGCCCATAAGACAAGTCAACACACAATCCAATATTCTAGTCATTGGAGACTCCATCATGAGACTCACTGATGTCCCTCTAACCAAGGTGAGTAAGGAGAAATTTATGATCATTTGCTTATCAGGAGCTAGGATCCACCACATTAGACACACACTCAGGTCAATGGACCACAATTACCAATATGATTCAGTCATAGCCCATGTGGGAGTAAATGACCCGAGACATACCTCCCTAGACTATATCAAGAGAGACATCATGAAGCTCTCAGAATATGTGCCTCTGGCTGGTATGAGCCCAGCATTGAGCAATAAATATGCAGAATAACAAATAGGAGCAAATGCCTTAAAAGTGTGTGCTTACAACTTTTATCTGGAAATTTAATTAGCAAAATTTGAATGCTATATAGCAACTGCATTTCTTTTCTTTTCTTTTTTTTTAAACAGTGACAGAATTGCTGCAAATTTTTAGATTTCAAATTCTTAGTGATTTCATGTTCTTATCTGTACAGGCTATGCTGCAATTGTTGCCTTGTATACCAAAATATTGAAAATGTACATAACTAGCTTTCCATCTTAATTTTGTAACTTGTTTTAATTGGTATACATTTGTAAATTGTATTAACTAGCATTTGTTTGTCATCTTTAAACTGCCTGAATGCCTTAATATTTGTTCAGCGTTCTGTTTTGCATTTATATCATAATTGTTGCCCTATGGGTCCAGGACTGGCTGACGACTGGATCTGAGGAGCAGTCCAACTACCCAGTTATGAGATGCAATAAATAATTCATAAATAAAATTATAACATACTAAAGCAACAATGTAAAATCTAAAGAATTTAATAAAGGTATCAAAATTCTGCTAGTTGATCATGAAAAATGGTTTATTGTGTTAGCTTCAAAGTCAGACATTGTGTGAAAGAATAAATCAAGCCTGAAAATGAAGGCACATGCAGATGGAGATTCCAAACCTTATTAGCTCAGCAAGCCCAATGTGCACACAGTTAAACCTATTTGAAGGACTAGGATTAGGGATAACAATTCCATTTGAAAGGATTTACAATGTGTGACTGGCTCTGAGTTGGGCTGTAGAAACTATAGTTGCAAGATGACACCATTACCCACAGAAAGTTTCAGAGAGAAGTTGTTAAAACTATTACTGATGATTCTCTTGACAAGTTTATTTACTTTACAGAAGAGATTGACTCATTTAAAGATGAAAAGGAGTCAGATTTTTTTTAATAAACTTTGCCCTAACAAACATTTCTTTTTATAATAAAATTAACATTGTGCCTTTAAATGATGCATCCTTAATAAAACTGAGTCTCACTTGATTCCTAAAGATCTCATGTTTCTAACTGTTCCAAGATGAAAGAATAACTAATGTGTGAAACATTAAAAATGCAGAATATTGGAACATGCAAGGCAAGTGATATGGGAAATTAAATACCAAGCCATGAGCATCTTTAAGCAGGCAAACTTGAAAGTTCTTGACATGTTATCAAACGCAGAATAGTATTCACCTACCACACTCACCAGGTTGATACAGTAACTCTGATGTAAATTTGCATAATCAGCCTAGCCTTAACAGTATTTAAAGTAGTACTTTGTTTGACTTGCAGTTATGGCCTATTCTTTGGGCTAGGATTGGTGAGCTAGAACCTATTTTTGGCAAGAATTTGGGTCCTTAGTGCAGGAGTATGAAGACCTATGAGATTTATGAAGAAATAGTAGGTCAAATAGGACAAGGTCTTTTATAGCTCAAAAACAACACACAGCTCACCTCTCTGCAACCTATAGTCTACTAATAAAAATGTTTTTTCTTGTAACTGGGCAGAAGAGCATCCCCAGGAGCTGGCCTCTGACTTGTACAATTATATGAGTTGAAGTCTAAATTAAGTACTAAGAAACGTGAAATGACAGCAGGAGAAACATAGCTGCATCTTAAATAGTTCTCACATTGTGAGCTAAAGTGCTGCCCCATACAGACATGAGGCAAGTGGATAAATAGTTTGTGATGCAAACCTTATTTGACTAAGTAAACTTACAGATGGCTGCAAGCGAGTAATTATCCTAAGCTCTCCTTCATGCTCACTAAAATTCCCCAAACACCACTAACACATGAAATACTGGTGCTTTAATTATCTTAAATACGAGGAACTCTAATACAGTCACCAGTGGTAAAACTAGTGGTTTTATGCAGTGTCACATAAATCGAATACACCTTATGAATGAAACCATGATATATTTAGAATATATATATATATATATGATATCCTTAAATCAGCATATCTCAAGGGTTATCAGAAAATCTATATACTTCTTTATATTATCAGTTGTGGTTTCTCATCCAGATCCCGGCCCATCCTAGATAACATTTACTCTGCCTTGATTTACCCCTTCATCAAAATCTATGCTCCATTTGAATAGTATAACTCTAAAAAACTCTGAACTAGAAGGACCCCGGCATTTTATAACCAAAATAATTAAACAAACCATTCTTATTTGGGCAGACTAAAAGCCATGCTCTTAGTATCTGTGGCCTACAAACTCTTGAAGGATGAACTGTGCATTGCCTTCTGAGTTATGTCAAATGCTGCTTGACATGTCCTTTCTTTTCCTTAAAAAGAAAAACTCCTCAGTTAATAATCATTCCAAAGACCTACTACTACTACTACGACAACAAAACGTCACCAAGTCCTGGTTCAGAGATAAAGTCATCACCCACTGTTTCCATCATCTATAGAATAAGCTTAAACTGACTATGAAATGAGAGTAAAACTCAAGTTAGGACTTTAATTAGATGACTGGAGGTGATCCCATAAATTCATCCAAGGAGTCACTGACTGCAAACTTTTATGTATCCAGAGTAAACATTATCTTATCTCAGTCTTCTGTACTCCTTCTGTGTTTTTCCCCTCCTTTTTCTTCAGCGTATCCTTCCCTACTTTGCTTTCCTTTAATGTAATGCAAGCAGAAAGTATTCTAGCTATAATTTTAAATTCTACCATCATTTTCTGAACTATACATTTACCTTCAAGATCTCCTATGGTATTGCTATCTAAGCATACAACCCTTTCAACTCTTACTGACTAAGCTTGAGTCTCACTTTTATCTTCCATATGCATTATACCATTTGAAAGTCTGATAGACTGTCTTATTAAAAATTTATAATGAGTAGTCCTTTTTCATTCTTTCTTCATGCTGCATCAGTTTTACCATATGGTATTCCTATCCTGTTTGGAACCTTTTTTATGTTTTGATCCCTGTCTATTTCGGGTCTATATTATAACATTGAAGTTTTAAAACTTCGAATGTTATAATATCAAACCCTTTAGAGCAAAATCTGACAACAGTGAAGCCTCAGAACATCGAAATTTTACCTAGGGTAAGATTTCAGTGATCCGTTCCATGGCTTCATTATTTCCAGCACTGTGGTGCGATGGTTATGGAATGGGATTAGGGAAGTGAGTGAACGGAGGTTATGGATTGGGTTCAGGTAAGTGTGGTGCGATGGTTATGGACCGGGTTAAGGTAAGTGAGCGAACGGACTGGGATAAGATGAGTGTGCGGTAGTTAGGGACTTTAGGGTTAGGGCGCGGGTGAGTGAGCGGTAGTGATAGACTTTAGGGTTAGGGGCGGGTTAAATGAGTTTGGGTTAGGGTGCAGGTCAGGTAAATGTGCGATTGTGTGGATGTGAGGGTTAGGATGGGGTAGGTGTGTTAGGGTTAGGGAGAGGGTAAGGTGAGTGTGCGATAGTTAGGGTCCTTAGGGTTAGGGCTGGGTTAAGGTAAGTGGGTAGCTAGTGGTGCATGTCTGGTTTAGTGTATGGTTTCAGGAAGTGTATGTGTGTGGATTATTTATTTTGGCGTGCTTGAGTTTGTGTGTTTGTTTGGCGGAACAGCAAATTTTTTCCCTGGAAAAAAATTGTTATTTTGACTGTTAGGTTTTCTGGTGTTTCGATTGAATAGGTTCGATATTATAACATTCGATGTTTTTAGACTTCAATGTTATAATATAGACCTGTCTATTTCTTACCCTTCTCATTGACTTATGTAATGCAAGCAATGCTTCCTGGGATTCCATTCTCTGCCTCTCTTTATCTCTCTTTCATCCTGTCTCTGTTTCTGTCTCTCTCTCTCTCTCTCTCTCTCTCTCTCTGTCTCTCTCTCTCTCTCTCTCTCTCTCCCTCTTTGAGATCTTGAAATGATCTGAATTTTATTTTAAACCTTTTCACTTGCTTTTATCAAAGCATTTTCCTTAATTGTAATGCATTGTTGTGCCAGTGGCTGAATAGATAGCATACTTGCCTTTGATGCTGAAAGTTCAGAAAACTGGGAGTTCATTTTCCACACCAGGAGACGAGATTCGTTTTCACTACTGATGACCACAGTATAAGATAAGGTGAATGCTGCACTACTGAGGCACCATTTTCCAAATGAGACATTATGCTGTAGTCCCATTTGCCTGACAGGGAGGTAGTCCAAGATTCCATGGCATATATCAAAAAAGTGGATGGAGTTCTTAATCATTTTCAATTATACGATCACTCCATTATTGCAATATAAAATTTAATAAGAAAGTAAAGAACAAGACCATAACAGCCACACTAAATATTCAAAAACAAAGTCATAACAGATATTGTTCTTAAAACCATAAGTATCAGGCATTTATTCCATTTATCAATAGTAAAAATTAATATCCCAAACCTTATTATTTAAAAATGCCCACATCTGCAATCCCACATAATCCATATTTCCAATATTGCAGCATCATCAATTTCTTTTCTTTCATTTGTAGATTTTCCATTATTACTACAATAAATGATATCTTCGTTCAACAGTCTTTAACTTGTTTGTCAATCTCTTCCAATAATTTGCAATTAAAAAACTTAACTTAGATTCTCTTCTTCAGCACATCTATCCAGGAAGCATAAACTTTCTTCCTTAAGTTGTTGTTCATAGGTTCATAGGTAGGTACTAGGCTACTGGCCCTAGGGTCTATATGAGCCTAGCCAAAAATGTACCCTGGCTTTCACCATCCAAGAAAATTATTTTCCTGTGCCCCTGTCGAGCAGAACCACAGAAGTGATCCCTGGGGAGTATGGGAAGTCTCTGGGACAGGAATCTATCCCTCCAGCATGTTTTGTTTATTGTGGTGACAAGGTTTAGGTCCCTAGAGGGTGTAGCTAGGAGGGATTAGGATTTCTTTAAGTGGAGCATGTCCAACAGCTCTGGGTTTGACATAGCTTTGTATGTTAGGTAGAGATCGCCTCTGAGTAGGCAATATGCAACGGAGTAAAGCTGGAATTTTTTGAAATGGTCTGCATAGGGCATCTGTTTGAGGCAAGTAATCCTCATTGTGAGGTATTTCTGTGGCCTTTCCAGTTGGTGTAGATATCTTTTGAGGTATATACCAAAAGGGGCGTTGTACTCTATAATGGGTCTAATGAGTGATGAGTAGAGAGGAACAATGACCTCTTTTTTTCTGGATGAGAAACCTTTTGTGATGAGGTGAGCCATGTAGAAGGATTTCCTGACCACTGTGGCGATGTGATTATCAAAGGAGAGACTACTGTCCACCTGTGTCCCAAGGCTTCTTATCACATTTTTGGTGTTAAAAAGACTACCAGCTATGTGGTAGCTCATGGGTACAGAGTTTTCACAAAAGGGGATAGCAATATACTTTTGGGCATTGAGCTTCAGGCCATGGCTTTGACACCAGGCATCTGTCTCAGTGAGACCCTTTTGTAGTATGTCCACATCATTAGTAGTTTCGATTATGGCTCCTAGTTTGCAGTCATCTGCAAACTTTGTTAGCCAAAGGCCTTCTGTGTTAGCCTGTACTTCAGAGAAGTAGATACCAAGCAGGAGAGGACCCAGGACTGAACCCTGTGCTACTCCACTTGTCATTGGTCTAAAGTCAGATTTGGAGTCTGCTCTTTTCACAGTGTGGGTTCTGTCTTTGAGCCAGTTGGCAACCCATCTTGTGACATAGGGATTTATACCTAGTTTAGTGAGCTTATCTATAATTCCAGAGTTGGGGATGGCATCGAAAGCCTTGGCAAGATCTAGATAAGCTGTGTGAACCACCTTACCCTCATCTATGGCCTTGGTGACTGCTTCAAAGAAGTCATTCAGGTTTAGGAGACATGATCTACCTTTTACAAATCCGAAATGGGTAGGGTCCAGAATTTGGAGATTACCAATGTCTTTGTTTATGACTTCCATGATGATATGTTCCATGGCCCTGCAGACCAGGCTCGTCAGGCTAATGGGGCGATAGTTCCCGGGGACCGTTGTGGTTCCCCATTTGTGGAGTGGGATAACTTTCATGATGCGACATTCAGTGGGCACAAAGCTTGAGGTGAGGCTATGGTTGAACATGGTACTTAGGTAGGGTGCCAGTTCATTCTGTAGTTTGTGTAGAATGCAGCCATGGATACTGTGTTCTTAGCTTTGGAGAGTGTGGTTTTTACCTGTGCAGCTGTGATTACAGGAACTTTCCATTCTTCCGGTATAGAGATGGGCCTCTAGGGGGTGAGAGGGGGGTAAAGTTAGCACTGAACCTATCTGCCAGGATGTTGGCAATATCAGTTGGTTCTGTATATTTAGTGCCATTGTGCTGTAACTCAGAGCAGATCTGAGTGTTGCCATGGAGATTCTTGACATAGCTATAGAATGCTTTGTGGCTGTCTTTAGAGTCAGTGGCAATTGTGTTTTCATAACTAGCTTTGGAGGATTTTATGAGGGATCTCAGCTTCTTACTGAGGTTGACCAGGGAGTTCCTCCAGTCATGGGATTTTACTCTTTTGTGCAACAGTTTCTTTCTTCTGTTGTAGAGTTTGTTTATGGCAGAGGACCACCAGATTGGCTTCCTTTTTTTGGAGGATAGCATCTTGGTTCTGTTAGGGATAGCATGATCCGTGCACTCGTGTAAGTGCTTATAAAGTGCATTTGTGTAGGATTCAGCAGTCATACCTCTATTGTCTGTCTGCATGGGTGTCATGAAGTTTGCCACTTCTGTCTTAAGAAGTGTGAAGTTGGCTTTGGAGAAGTTTTTTATGGTGGTTTCCCTAATTGGGGGTGGGGAAGGGATGTGGATGTCTAGGGTGATTAGCTTGTGGTCGGATCTGACCAACGAGGAATTGACCTCTGGTTTGGAACACCAGTTTCCCATGTTGGTAATGACCAGGTCTAGGATATTACTGCCCCTGGTGGGGGTGTGAATAAGTTGATCCAAGACACTGGAATTTATGAATTCCAGAAAACGTTGAGCAAAAGAGTTGGTACATGAGTAGTTTTCCCAGTTAATGGTGGGGTAGTTGAAATCGCCCATTATTAGGGTGTTGGATTGTACCCTAATACTTTCCAGTGTACCAAGAAATGAGGTGTGGGAATCCTGGGGCATGGTGGGGGGTCTGTAGCAAGCTACAATTTGGATTGTGGTCTTGCCCAGAGTTAGTTGCACTTGGATAATCTCGGATGCATTATGTTGGGCAACTAGCCTGGAGGTGTGGATATCGTTAATGAATATGGACATGCCTCCACCTTTACTGATTTCTTCCGGGTTAGATGGCTGAAAGGTGTGGTATGAATTATAGCCTGGTAATGCAGGGGTGCTCTCTGGAGCTTTGAACCAGGTCTCTGTCACTGCACAGATGTCGATGTTCTCCATTTTAAGGAGTGCCTCGAGTGAGTGCATTTTGAGGTTTAGACTTCTAGCATTGAGTAGCATTACCCTCAGATTTTGCTTGCTTGTACCTGTTAAGCTGGCGAATTTGTCATTTGAACCTTGCCTAAAAAAGGCACTAAAGGGGTGGCAAGAGCCTTAGCCAATATCTGGAATCCCAAGGGTGACAGGTGCAGGCCATCTCTGGCAAAGCATCGTGGTCTGTCAATCATGTCGTCCCAGGCAGACAAATACTGGATCCCCTTAGAATGACAGCAGAAGCTTTGCCAATTGTTGAAGTCAATCATTTTGTACTTGCACTGTGGTATCATTCTGGGTGATGGCAGGATGCTACTTAGGGCTAGGGTCATACCTGCCTGGGCTACAACATCAGAGAGCTCCTCCATGTCTCTTTTCATGTAGTCCAGGGAGGTATGTCTCAGGTCATTCACACCAACATGAACAATGACAGTGTCATATTTGTACTTGTTGTGGAGTGACCTGAGTGCGTGCATTATGTGGCGGATCCTGGCACCTGACAGGCAGCTGACAGTAACTTTCTCCTTGTTTAGCCTGGTGAGTGGAACATCAGTGTGCCTGAATATAGAGTCACCTATGACTAGAGTGTTGGGTACGTTGCTATGCCTTATGGGCTGTGGTTGAGTGGCACACTGAGTTTGTGGGCTATGTGTCATTTGGGTTGTGTTGGGGGGGGGGTGTAGTTTGCTTGCATTTCTGCTTTGCAGGTCCCTGATACCTGGGCAGGATTTTATTGAGAGCCTTCGTGAATGTAGGTGTGTTTTGTGTTTCTATGTGTGTATTTTGGTGGTGTAGGTTTTGAGGGACTATGTGTTGAGCGTGGTGTTTCATTTGCCGTTTACAAGCTATCTTCTTTTAAGACAACTTCCAAAACAATTACCTCTGCCATCATTTGCTTAATGTTTTCATCCTTACTTTCAAACTCCTTTGCTATATTTATTTTAGTTTGTGATTCTCATCTATCAATAACATAAATTGTTTCATGATATAACCATACCCATCTCTTCTTTCTTTTCATACAGCTTCCATAGTTTTAGTTTCGTAACTGATTCATTTAAAAGACTCTGTACCATCTCTTTACATTTTACTCCTAAGTTTGTGTACTAACTCCCCATGACTAATGCTAATCTACTTACTAAATTTTCATCTTTCTAACTGTAATATTTTATGCAAATTTAAGAAATCATAAATACAACTGGGTTTATCAGTCCTGACCTATGTTTCTGCTTTTTGCCATAAACATTTCCCCATGTAAAGGATTAAGCCTGCTGTCCACATATTAAAAAGTGTGCAACAGCCTCCATTCTTAGCCGGTGTTCTTTCAATACTACCAGCACTAAAATCATCAAATAATATTTTTATACTTTTTCCAAACCATGATAATTTCTTCCATTATTTTTATTTCCCTTACACACTCTCTTTTACTCTCTGTTTTCATACTTCATTTTTAAAAGTTTAATTTCTCTGTTATTATATATTTTACCAGCCCAATGTTCTTCACCAAGATGTTTACATTTATTCACATTTAACTACAACTCCACCAAAGCAAGGATGTGTTGTAATAAATCCTTTGCATATTTCACAAACCTTGCATCCTAATGCTATTGTGATATGTATAGATAAATATTGTCAATAACATAATTCCTTCTTCATTTTTCCATATCCACTGTTGTACCACCTGTTTATGCTGTAACATTATTGTATTAATGACATGTTTGAAACAGCCAATACTGCACTGCATTTCCTTACATCTTGCCCTCTACACCTATTAATCAGGAACAGCACCAGTTTGTATGTACTGAATTAATACATTTCTCATTTTAAAACCAACATTATATTCTTTTTGGAATATCATCAAGACTTTTATGCTTATAGTGTCATATGCCTAATGACACTCCAATCTACAAATTTACCCTGGCCGTTACACCAAACTATATCATCTACTTCTTGTAGTAAGATTAATATTTTTGTTAATATTCCTTCCTTTATAAAACAATGAACTTTCTCTTTTATCAACCTATCTAAAATTGTTTTCATCCATTTTTGCAGTACTTTCATTGAAATTTTATGTTGGTATTAATTAGCGAAATGTGCCTCCTGTGTTTAATGTCAGCTTTGTTTTTCTTTTTCCTCCTGTATTTAATGTCAGTTTTGTTTTTCTTTTAAAAAAAATGTTTTATATTGCTTCCCATATATGTATGCCATGGGCTCAGTGCTGTTTGCTACTTTTGCAAGTCAAAGCCAGTTTTACATTGAGGGTTCAGTGTCACATGTTAATTGCATACCAAGGATTTGATGTTTTTTGCCATTTTTGTATGCCAAGGTGTATTGTTGGAGGAAATTTTGCAAAGTAAACATGGTAGATGATTGCCTACCACTGGTGCATGTCAAGGTTCCGGTGTCACTTGCCACTTTTGTATTGCAAGGTCTCAGTGTCACTTGCTACATTTGTACCCCAAGGTCTTAGTGCCACTCCATTGTTTAACAATAGGTGTCAGATTGCTTGCTCTTTTTGTATGCCAAGGTGTCTTGTTGGAGAAAATGTATTGGTAAAAATCATACTCGACACAGCAGTTGACTGTTTGCCAATTTTGCTTGTCAAGGCCTCGATGTCTTTTGTCAATTTTTTACTTAATGTCTTAGTATCACTTTTATCTATTCTATGTGAAGAATACTATGTCTCTTGCCACTTTTGATGTCAAAGTCTCAGTGGTGCACTTTTGCATGTCAAAGTATTTTACTGTTGATAATTTGACACAGTGATTACACCAATTGATTGCTTACCACCTTTGTATGCTAAGGTGTCTGTGTCACCTGCTGGTTTTATATGAAGGGTCTCAGTGTTATTTACTATTTGTGTCAGCCAATGTCTTAGCATTGCTTGTTACTGTTGTATATCAAAGTCTCTGTGTTGCTTTCCACTTATGTATGCCAAAAGGACTTGCTGGAGGCATATTTTGCAAGAGAAAATGTGATAAAGTAAGTACAGTACTTGATTTGTTTGTCACTTTTGCATGCTAAGGTATCTGTGCCACCTTCAAAAGTACTATATTAATGTCTCAGTGTTGCTTGACAGTTTTGTATGCTAAGGTCTCTGCATCATTTGCTACTTGTTTCTCATAATTTCTCAGTGTCTCTTCCAAAAAATGCTACCAGTAGTTTAAAAATAGATTATAGACTGTTTCTACAGGGCATGAGAAATATATATTTTTTCACAGAGATTAATGGAAAGATTCTGTCATATATGTTAGCAATCAGATTATATGGCTAAAGAATACAAAATGCAGTGTCACTGAAATATGATTCACTGGGACAGTTATGATGCTATTGCTGCAAAATTTTGTGAAGAAAATGTTACTCACCTTAAGTCGTCATTTGCTAAGTAGATACAACTTTTTACTGCAGTCAATAAGGCTAGCACAGATGCAATAAGAGACACCTGTCTTATAAGTGAGATGATCAAAAGGCCATGTCATTAATTTACTGAAGGACCATTTATAAAAGACTAAATGTTAAAAAGAAATGAAATTGTGTACCTCAACAATAAGAAGATGTTTGAAAGAATACAGTTATCATCCAATACCATTTCAAACAGAATTAAACAGTTAGCAGAAAATGTATATTTGTATTTCATATATGTTAAAAATAGCAAAGGAATGCACACTATTTTCATTAGCGATTGATAGAAGCATCGGTGCAAGTGATAAAAGACATTTTTTTTCCTAAGTGATAGAATGCTATTAAAGCATAACACTAGAGACTTTTTTCTCAACTGCATCATACTATGGCTCCCTACCTAGTGCCCAACATCCACAGCTGGGTCTACCAGCCTCCTGCTGATCCTGCGGATCTGCTTCACTAGAGCTGGGGTCAGAGCAGATCTTAATGGTGTCCTTAGGATCTGGCCATCTACATCCAAAAGGAGGATTTTCCTTTATGATCTAGATCCTTGCTCTCACTTTTGATGCAGTTCTCAAGGTTGCATCTGATGGGCAAGCATGCTGAAGGTATGTGGGGTGCTTCACCTCACCTCTTTAACAGCTCAACCATGTCCACACCTTATCTTCTCTTTGGGCCATGCCTCCCAATAATGATATATCCAGTCTCTACTGGGGATCATCACAAGAGACAACCACAAAACAACCCTCCCACCTGGGATGGTAATGCCCATCCCTCCATCTGTCACCCAGGTCACTAATCAAACCCAGGCTGGCTGGAACATAGTCAGGGCTTTATCCCTCTATGCCACCAGAGTGGCCAAACCTTTAATTTTACTTCATCTAAAGGAATTTTCATTACGTGTGAGGAATACACTGAAAGGACTTGACTACAGTGACAAAAATGTGTGTTAGTAACTATTGATGGACCACCTGCAATGTGCTCAGAAGGAATCAGTGTTAGTGATCTTAACAAGGCCAAACTTGGTAGCCTTTGCTTATGTGCTGATGACTTATAACAGAATTCATTGTATTTTAAATTAAGAATCCTTGTGTTCAAAAAGTAGATGCTGTAGTCAAGGCTGTTAATTTCATTCATCCTTGAGGGTTTAAGTACAGGCAGTTCAACTCCTTTTTGGAGACTTCAAAACAAGAATATGATAAACTGTCATACCACAAGGATGTCATAAGGCTAAGCTGAGGACTTATGTTAAAAAAGTATTGCAGCATCTAAGAAAAAAAATGAATGCATTCAGGAAACGGAAAAACGTTTTTCAATTATCAGATCCTGTTTTTTATTAGCAATCTTGCTTTAATGGTAGATTTAAGCAATTATTTGAATACTCTTAAATTGAAATTCAGGAACAGAAAGCAGGTTGTTACACAAATTTTTCTCACCTTCAGTGTCTAAACAAAGTTGAACCACATCCTGGAAAAATATGCAGGCTATCTTGTTGAGCTACAAACACAGCTGAGAAATGGTTCAGGATTTTAAGGTATCTGAACCACAGTTTCACCTGTTTTCAGCACAGTGTAGATTACAAACTGGAAATGTTACTGAGGAAGTACAAATGGAAATGGATGGTCTTTAGTGTGACAACAATGTTAAATAGAAATATATTGATGTTAGAATTTCAGCATTATGTAGTTGCATTTCCTCACAGTGATTCAATTTGCACAAAGAGCTTATTAAAATTAACTAACAAAGATCAACAAATCGTCTTCTAGGACCAAATTAAATGTTGAGCATGTGTATGTGATACTGATGTGGATTACTTCTTTGCAGACAAAATTAGACATCAATGCCTCGCTGAAGTCTAAATGCTGACACATAATTGTCTACAATGAAAAACAGGAGTTGTTAAAAGTTACTACTACACCTCACTGGAAATTATTATTTGAGTGTGTATGTATTACAAGTAAGGGTTCCTCACTCCATATATATTTTTTTAGCTATGAGGTTTTATGTTGATAATGCACTAAACCTGTTTGAACCTTCCTGCCTATCTGTTGTTTCAGCTCTTCTATTGTCTACACCTAAACAACCTCTGAACTCCTTAGAAAATATCGAAGCCACTGCTTTTAGTAAATATGCTGATATAATTTTGAATTTGAAAGGTTTTCAAAGCTACTTGCTCACAGTTTGACCTGTTTGCTGTACCATTTACTGTAGACACAGATAGGACTGGCTTAGGTGAAATGGCACTCCAGATGTAGGACTGCATGGTACCCCCCTGCCCATTGCCGACATGCATACACACATGCATATCCCCCCAGGTATCCCCCCTTGTTCTCCCCATCCTGGCTTCCTCACACCATCCACACTACTTTGGTTTTGTTGTTCCTTTTACCCTTTTTTTTTTAAGTCATAGGTTTTTCATGCATCATTTCTAAACACCCTACCTGGGCAAGACTACACTAATAACCATGGAAGATGGCAATCTAGATGCTCTGATGTGCATTTTAGATTTTTTAAAATAATCTTTTCATCCAGCTATAGCCTGAAAAAAAATTATGATTAAGAAAAGAAATTCAGTCTTATACTTCAACTTTACTTTTTCTTGTATCCTAACAACAATCCACTAATTTACCAATACTGCACTGTAATAATTGTGGAGGAAATGACAGAATTAAGCTGGGAGGGGCTGTGGGCTGTTAGATCCCCATAAGTCATTGTTTTCTAGATGTTTTGAGGTGCATTTTTAACATTTTAATTTTCTTTTTTCTTTTTTTAACAATTTCTTCCTCATTTTAACTTTCAAATGAAGAAATAAATTATATCTAATATTTTATGTTCAAGATTTAAAGTTGACAAAATACGAGTTCACCACAAAATGAGAAGACAAATTGTAATAAAATCATATCTGGAAATAGTACCTGACTCCTTACCCACCCCTCCCCCAGGGTCTATATTAATTCATCGAAATATGTATTCATTCACAGCCAAAGAGTGAAATTCATTACAGTGAAGCATGTAATTTTTTCCAGGGTTATGAACCACTGGCCCTCTAGCACTCTGGAACACAGACCACATTAAATCAAACCTACACAAGTGGGGGTTTCTCCCCCCACACCCCCTAACTATATATACCAACTCTGAGACTGCACTACGATGGGAAAAAGGGCAAAGTTGCGGTAATGGCCCAGTGGATCCTAACCCTGGGAAAAATTCCATGCTTTGCTGTAATAAATTTCACTGTTTATCCATTGATGAATACGTATTCGATGAACATGTATTTCGATGACTAATATACACCCACACACTAATAAACACACATTAAAATATATATTTCCCTTCTCTGAATCCCTCTGGGATTAAAGTGAATGTATGAATGACCACAGTTATATATTTCAAATGACTACTGTCATTTATACATGCATAAAGCATATCTCCTCATCCCACCCCAAAACATTAGCTACCCACATATTCTTCTATTATTTTATCAATTTCCTCAGAACTAAACATCAATCTCTATAAACTTGCTGCTCCTAGACAAGCTATAGTAACCTTCAGTGCACATCTCTGTTGTATCTGATGAAAATTACAGAAATAATAACTACAGTACCCCCACCCTTCCAGAGAAGCCACAGTGACCTTCTGTGTACATGTCTGAGCAGGACAAATTTTAAAGTAGGTGAAGCTTAGAGTAGAGCCAACTACTAAGCCTGCATCAAAAATTCACTTATCTGTAATACTTTGTATGTCTTATTTTGAAAAGATAGCTTGCTATTTTTTCCACAATATCCAGAAAAGTTATATGTATGCCTGGCAATATCGTTTGTATCCACAGGTAAATAACATGGTATTATTCTTTACGCACACACACTGACATTGCATCTTGTTGACTTGGCCTCCAATCTCCAAGATTGCTTTTACTCCTCCTTAAGGCACAGTCTTAAGATTACAAGTTTATTGTCTGATACACTCCTTTTCCATTGTTGGACAGATGAGATCTTTCCAGCAAAACCCTTACACTTTATTTTTTGTAACAGAAAATGTACTTTTTCTGCTCTACCTATTGATTATGTATAGATATATATATATATATATATATATATATATATATATATATAAAATATCCATATATGGGTCCCCTTCAAAACACAATATCATATCCGAATTCATTCAGATGACTTTGCCAAATCTTCATTATATCAAACTCCCAGAACAACGAACACTAACCCCAAGAAAACAACCACTTGGCCACCATGGTGATCATTGCCCTTTCTCCTCTGTAGTGTGATCTTGGAGTTGGTATATTTAGTTAGCGTGGGTGTGGGAAGCAGAGCCTTCCACATCAGAGGTGGGGTTGTCGAATCCACCCACTTGGAGTGTTTTCTTGTTTTGCTGTTTGTTGTTTTGTCCTGGTGGTCAAGTAATTATTTTCCTGGTGTTAGTTTTTGTTGTTCCGGGAGTTTGATATAATGAAGATTCAGCAAAGTCTTCTCAATGTATTTGGATTTCATATTGTGGTGATTTGATGTTTTGAAGGGGATACACACACACAACACACACACACACACACACACACACACACACACACACACACACACACACACACACACACACACGTATATATATAAATTGGAGTGTTACTTTTTTACTTTGGTGGTAAATAGTTGTTAAAACTACTGTAAGATGCCTGTGAAGAAACCAGTGTTAGTTTACTTTCTGGGGCTGGGCTAAGTGTTTAAAATGTTTTTTTGTTGTATTTATGTGGAAAAGGTTACTGTTTTACAATTTACCTGTACTATTGCTGCTTAAATTCCCTGGAATTCAGGGATATTTTTCTGTTTAACATAGAACAGCTTACCAGATCCTCAGTTGTATCTTCTTTAAGCTGCAAAAAAAAAAACAAAGTTTATTAAACAGCCTTTGCCACCACAGCAGTCTGACATTTTGGCTCAGTCGCAGGTGAGTAACTCTGCTGTGCCAATGTCTGATTCCTCTGAACACTCATCTTTTTCTTGGATACTGATGGTGTACTCCATACAGACTTCAAGGACCGGAGACTAGATATTTCCTTGGTGATATTTGATGTGCCCTTGTGCCTTTACATAAAAGAAGAGTCAAGAGCCTGCAGTAAAACCTGACCCAGTCCCAATAAATTAATCCTGTCTGGTGTCACTGAGGCAGGAGAATGCATATGTTTATGACTAGTTCTGTTAAGAGAGAAAAATAGATACTTTTTTCTGAAGAGACTCAAGAATTTGAACCTCAGAAAGAGTGTGAATGGACAGATCATGTAATATCTCCACAGATTATTGATTCACATTCTGAAGAGAGTTGATATTGGATAATTTCTGTGAAGGATTCTCTTTCTCTGAAACTATTTCCAGATCAGTTACTTTAGAAGGAACACACTGATGTTTCTCAGTCCTTCAGAAAATATTATGATTTACTACAACTAGAATTTTCCTGAACGTACATCTAGTCATCCTATTGTTTTTGCTTTGGAAGATGCTTTTGTCTCATGCTGCAGTTTCTCTGACAATCAGCCTTTTGCCGTCAAAAAAATAAAACATATAAATTATATAAGGTTTCTCAGCCTTTTAAGTTTTTATTATATACTTATCTCAGACCTGACCCAGCAGCTATAGCTTTAGTGAACACAGCTGCTACTAAGAATTGTGTCAGTACTAATTTCTCTCCTTCTAACAAGAATAGGAAGGAGTTTGATAAGTTTTGGGGGAAAGTGAATGGTTCTGCACCTCTGATTTTTTGGGTGCAGGTTCATATGTTAAAGTTTATGAAGAATGATTTGGCATTGGTTGCATCTTGTGAGGAAAAATCTGCTTTGTATACAGCTCAGCAATCTCCTGCCTGGTGCCCTGCAGAGTTCTACAGCAGCAGAGAGACAAAAGAGAGACTGGAGAGATTATTATTTTTCGGTATTTTCTTGCTGCCTTTAGCTAATTCTGCCTAAAATGCCAATTTTCTAGAGTTTCTGTGATTTAAAAAGCTTGTTTCAGCTACATATTGTACTTATTGTACTGCCTGCACATTAACAAAGTTGTTTTTGTGTTTAAATTACCTGTTTAACTGTTATTGGCTACACACTCAAGTGTGATAGCCATTTATGTGCATTTAAAGTGTTTTTTTTATTGTATCTGTTTTATTTTCTGAAAATAAACAAACAAAAAAATACTTGTTTTCCTGCCTTTGTAAGCTAGTAAAGTCCAGTTTTCAGGTTAGTGCTGAATGCAGGGCTGTGTTACAAGTTTCTGTGTTTATCCATACCTTATTTGGATAGAAGGAAGTTTCTCTGTTTGCTGTGAGAGAGGGAGCTTTGAGCAGCTTATCTGCCCCGGGAGGAATGGTTTCAGCCCAGAAATTAGTAGTTTATTGGCCATTTTGGGCTACTTTCTATCGCTTTAATTTCCCTGCTATAAAATCTGCATTTGCAAGGTTTTTGTACTAGTATACAGCTCAGCAAGCTCCTGCTTGGTGCCCTGCAGAGTTCTGCAGCAGCAGAGAGACAAAAGAGAGACTTTGAAGTGATTAAGTACATTTTGTCTGCATTTTCTTGCTGCCTTTAGCTAATTCCACCTAAAACACAGATTTTCTAGAGTTTGTGTGATTTAAAAAGCTTGTTTCAGCTACATATTGTATTATTTATTTTACTGCCTGCACTTTAACAAAGTTATTTTTGTGTTTAAATTACCTGTATAACTGATGCAGGCTATACACTCAAGCGTGATAGCCATTTCTGTGCATTTGAAGTGTTTTTTTTATTGTATCTGCTTTATTTTCTGAAAAAACAAAACAAAAAAAATACTTGTTTTCCCACCTTTCTAAGCTAGTATAGTCCAGTTTTCAGGTTAGTGCTGAATTCAGGGCTGTGTTACAAGTTTCTATGTTTGCCCATACCTTACTTGGATAGAAGGAAGTTTCTCTGTTCACAGTGAGAGAGGGAGCTTTGAGCAGCATATCTTTCCCTGGAGGAGTGGTTTCAGCCCAGAAATTAGTAGTTTATTAGCCATTTTGGGCTAATTTCTATCTCTTTCATTTCCTGCTATAAAACCTGCATTTGCAAGGTTTTTGTGCTAGTATAGAGCTCAGCAAGCTCCTGCTTGGTGTCCTGCAGAGTTCTACAGCAACTGAGAGACAAAAGAGAAACTTTAGAGTGATTACGTATCATTTCTTCTGTATTTTCTTGCTGCCTTTAGCTAATTTCACCTAAAATGCTGATTTTCTAGAGTTTCTGTGATTTACAAAGCTTGTTTCAGCTACATATTGTACTTATTTTACTCCCTGCACTTTAACAAAGTCATTTATGTGTTTAAATTACCTGTTTAACTGTTGTAGGCTACACACTCAAGTGTGATAGCCATTTCTGTGCATTTAAAGTGTTTTTTTGTATTGCATATGCTTTATTTTCTAAAAAAAAAAAAACAAAAAACAAAAAAAAAATACTTGTTTTCCATCCTTTCTAAGCAAGTATAGTCCAGTTTTCAGGTTAGTGCTGAATTCAGGGCTGTGTTACAAGTTTCTGTGTTTGCCCATACCTTACTTGGATAGAAGGAAGTTTCTCTGTTCACTGTGAGAGAGGGAGCTTTGAGCAGCCTATCTGTCCTTGGAGGAGTGGTTTCAGCCCAGAAATTAGTAGTTTATTGGCCATTTTGGGCTAATTTCTATCTCTTTCATTTCCCCTGCTATAAAACTCGCATTTGCAAGGTTTTTTCTTCAATTTTTCCCTTGGAAATAGACAAACTTTCAACTTAAGCACTCAAACCATTCACTTCTCATCCCGGCACTTGCTCAAAACTTGTAGCAAGTACTAATTAACCTTAGCACTAGACCCCCCCTATACTGTAGAGAAGGACAAGACTGTCTATTTGACCTTACCAGCCAATCAGTAAAAAAGTTCACTGTACCTATCCAGGCATGTCCAAAGGGCAGTTTCCGGTGTACTCTCCAGTCCAACTGGTGAATCTGGGCATTTTGAGGCAATGTTACAATTGTCTCATGTGCAAAGACAACTCTCTCCTCCTTCCACCAAACACTAATACATGCAAGAGATGCAATTATACAGCCAAACTGGAGGCTAAGCTCTCTCAACCCAAGAGGAAAATGGAATTATCTGCATCACACCACCAGTCTCACACAGACCTATGAAACCAACACTGGCAAAAAACACACATAAATACATGAAAACATACTCGGAGGCTCTAAATAAAAATCTGCAAAAGCAACAGAGACCTCCAAAGCAGACATCCAAACAACCTCCACCCCCCAACACAAACCATAAAACACATACTTCACAAAACCATTGTGCCACACAGTCACAGCCCTTAAGGCAAAAAACATACCCAACCCACTAGTAATAGGTGACTCTATAGTCAGGCACACTGACATCCCACTCACTAGGCTGAACAAGAAGAAGGTTACTGTTAGCTACCTGTCAGATGTTAGGATCCACCACATAACACAAGCACTCAAGTCACTCCAGAACAAGTACAAATATGACTCTGTCATTGTCCATGTTGGTGTGAATGACCTGAGCCGTACCTCCCTGGACTACATGAAAAGAGACATGGAGGAGCTCTCTGATCATGTAGCCGAGGCCAGTATGGCCCTGACCCTGAGTAGCATCCTGCCCTCACCAAGAATGATACCATGATATAGAGACAAAATTATCATTTTCAACAATTGGCTAAGCTTCTGGTGTCATTCAAAGGGGATCCAGTGTCTGTCAGCCTGGGATGACATGCTCGACAAGCCACGCTGCTTCGCTAGAGATGGCTTGCACCTGTGACCCTTAGACTTTTGAATACTGGCCAAGGCTCTTGCCACCCCCATAGTGCCTTTTTTAGGCAAGACTCAAAAGACAAACCCACTGCCATAAATAGCACAAGTAACAAAAAACTGAGGGTAATGCTACTCAATGCCAGAAGTCTAAACCTCAAAATGCACGCACTTGAGGCACTCCTCATTATGGAGAAAATCAATATATGTGCAGTAACAGAAACCTGGTTTAAGGATCCAGAGAACACCCCAGCACTACCAGACTACAACTCATACCATACATTTTGGCCACAAAACCCAGACCGAAATACAAAAGGTGGGAGAGTATCCGTATTCATCAAGGATACCCACACCTCCAGGTTAGTGGCACAGCACGATGCTTCAGAGATCATCCATGTTCAACAACGGGCAAAACTGCTATTCAAATTATAGCTTGCTACAAATCACCCACCATGTCCCAGGACCTCCACTCTGCATTCCTGGAAACACTGGAAAACATAAAGGTCCTACCAAACACCCTGATATTGGGTGATTTCAATTACCCAAACATTAACTGGGAGAACTACTCAAGTGCAAACTCCCTTGCCCAACATTTCCTAGAATTTATAAACTCAAATGCCCTGGATAAACTGGTCAACACCCCCACCAGAGGTGACAACATATTGGAACTGGTCATCACCAGCATGGGCGACTGGTGTTCCAGACCAGAGGTCAACACCTCGCTGGTTAGATCTGAACATAAACTAATCAATTTGGATATCCACATTCCACCACCACCCCTAGTCAAAGAAACTACCATGAAATCTTTTCAAAAGCAAACTTCACGTTACTTAAGACCAAAGTGGGAAGTTTCAAAGCTCCCATGCTAAAGGATAACGCTGTCCACGCTGCAGAATCCTTTACTAATGCACTCTATGGGCACCTACAAGAATGCATGGATGCATCCCATGCAAAACCAAGACTCACTCCTCCAAGAAAAGGAAACCAGTGTGGTGGACCCCTGCCATAAACAAGCTATACAATAGAAGGATGAAACTAGTACAGAAAATAGTAAAATCCCAAGAAGGGAAGACATCCCTGATCAGTATCAGCAAGAAACTACATTCCCTCATAAAATCATCCAAGGCTAGCTTCGAAAGAAAAATTGCCATGAACTCCAAAGATAACCACAAGGCATTCCTTAGCTATGTCAAGAATCTAAGTGGTAATTCTCAGATCTGCTTGGAGTTAGTGCAGAATGGCACAAAATACACTGAACAGACCGATATAGCCAACATCCTGGCAGACAGGTTCAGTGCAAACTTCACCACCATCTCACCCCCAAAAGGGCCCATAACTATACCAGAATAATATAGTGCCACTGAAATCACAGAAACTCAGGTTAAAACAGCCCTCTCCAAAGCCAAAAACACAGCATCAATGGGACCAGACAGTGTCCCAGGCTGTGTCCTACACAAGCTCAAAGATGAACTAACCCCTCACCTAAACACACTGTTAAAATTCAGCCTCTCCACAGGCTACATGCCCACAGAGTGGCACACTGCAACTGTTATTTCACTCTACAAAGGTGGAGCCTTAACGGACCCCGGGAACTATCACCCTATAAGCCTGACTAGCTTGGTCTGCAAAGCTATGGAGTGCATCATCATGGATCTCATTAACAGAGACATTGGAAACCTCCACACACTGGACCCTACCCAGTTCGTCTTTGTTAAGGGCAGATCATGCCTCCTAAACCTGGTGAACTTCTTTGAGACAGTTACCAAGGCTATAGATGAGGGAAAGGTGGTCCACACAGCCTATGTAAACCTTGCAAAGGCCTTTGACACCATTCCCCACTCAGGTATTATAGACAAGCTCACCAGCCTGAACATAAAAACCTATGTCATGAGATGGGTTGCCAACTGGCTCATGGACAGAACCCACATGGTAAGAGTTGCGGGAGCTAGGTTTGACTCTAAACCAGTTACAAGTAGCGTTCCCCAGGGCTCAGTCCTAGGATCCCTCCTGTTTGGCATATACTTCTCAGAGGTACAGGCAAGCACAAGAGGACTATGGCTGACCAGGTTTGCAGATAACTGCAAACTAGGGGCTATAATTGACTCTCCAGCTGACACAGACATCCTTCAAAAGGGTCTCACTGAGACAGATACCTGGTGTCAAAACCATGACCTCAAGATAAATGCCAAAAAGTGCATAATCATCCCCTCTGGAAAAAACAAAGTACCCACAAACTACCACATAGGTGGTAGCCCCATAAATATGGAAGACGTAATAAGAGATCTGGGGACCCAAGTAGATAGCAACCTCTTCTTTGATAATCACATTGCTAATGTGGTTAGAAAATCCTTCTATGTGGCCAACCTAATCACAAAAGAATTTGCATCCAGATCGAAAGAGGTCATTGGGCCCCTCTGCGCATCACTCATCAGACTCATCATAGAGGACAATTCCCCATTTAGGATATACCTTACAAGACATCTGCAACAACTGGAAAGACCACAGAAGTACCTCAGCAAGAGGATCACTGGCCTCAAGCAGATGCCCTATGCAGCTCAACTGAAGAAACTCTAACTGTACTCGGTTGCATACCGCCTACTCAGAGTTGATCTCTGCCTGACATACAAGGCCATGCCCAACCCAGAATTGATGGAAATGCTCCACCTAAAGAAAACCATATCCCCTCAAGCCACATGCTCCAGGGATCTAAACCTCACCACAACAATAAATAGGACTTGCTGGAGGGACAGATTCCTGTCCCAGAGACTTCCCATGCTCTGGAACAAGATTCCAATCTACATTAGACAGAGCTCCTCGCTAACCCTCTTCAAGAGAAACTTTGATGAGTGGATGGAAAACAGAAAGTTTACCCCAGGGATCACTCCAATGGCTCTGCTGGACAGAGGCACAGGGAACTAATCTAAGGAGGTGGCAAAAGCCAACACAATCTGGCTAAGCTTATAAATGTATTCAGGCATATAGCATACTACCTACCTATGAACCTATTGTGTAATTTGGCTTCTACTGTTTCTCAAGTTATTACCAGTTGTTTAAAATGTGCACAGGACTCTACTGATGCCACTTACAGACCTGATGCTACCAGAACATTCATGAGGTGGTTTGCCTGGATCAGTTCAGAAAACCTCACATTTTGAATTCTGTCTTGGATAGAGAACTAGTTTTTGGACCTTCTGCTGCAGAGGGCTCTGATTCAAGGGATCTCACAAACGTTTCAACCCTCTTTCTCCAAGTTTACCATGAGATTCTAGGCTCTCTTATCCAATTTCAATAAAAAGAAAAATAAACAGTCTCAGTAACATGCTGGTAAGCAGACATTTAAAAAGCAAAGACAAGGAGGTTCCAAAATGAAAGTAAGACCCCTCCCAGAACAATGGAGGCTATAAAAAGTCTAAATGACAGCTCTAAGTTTGCAATTATCAGCAAACTTCATCAGCCACAGGCCGTTACTGTCAGCCCGGATGTCAGACAAGTAGGTACCAAAGAGGAGTGGTTCTAGGACCAGTCCCTGGGGGACGCCACTGGTAATGTCTCATTTTTTATGAGACTGTGCCTATAAAACTAATAGATTTGGGTTCTATCAGTGAGTCAGTTTGTTCTCCACTAGGTAACACAGATAAATACATGTAATTGGATTAGTTTATTAATGCCTTGCCCAAATCTGGGTATGTAGTGTGGAGTGATTTGCCTGAATCTAATGCCTTAGTGACTTTTTCAAAAGAGTTCACCAGATTAAGGTGGAGGATCATACCTCTCAACCACTTAGTGAAAGAAATATGGACAAAGACTGACAAAATGGGGGGACAAAGGCCCAAAATTTGTGACATATTTTAATTATTACTCTTATCAGTTTAGAAATTTGTTAGAGTAATAGAATTTATTTTACCATACAATTCATGAAGTATTTGAAGTCTGAAACCCAAATGTATGTCATTATTTAGTCACTTCAGTCCTCAGAAGATCCCAGTGATTTGCCAGAAAATCACAGGTTTTATCAGGAACAGACCAAAAATATGACCAAAAAATCTGGAAATTCTGTGAAAATCTGTACAGTTGAGATGTATGGGCAGGATCTGCCTTTAACAAACCCAAACTGATTTGAGTCCAGGATTTTACGGTTGCTAATTTCCTCATTAACAAGTTCCATAACAATGTACTCCATTGCTTTACAGATAAGGCTGATAATGCATATAAGTCTATAGTTACTCAGATCAGAATGGATCACCCTTTATGGACTGGGATGACTACAACAGTTCTCCATAACTCTGCCATGAATCCAGTGAACAGGCTAAGACTGAATAGACTTAGTAGCTTGTCTACTGGCAGTGTTTACTGCTGAGAAGAAGACAGCCTAGCACATTATTTAGGAACATGGAGCGAATATTCTTAGCCTTGTGCAGAGAACTTAGGACTTGCTATTAAGAGATCTCAGGATGTGGCAAGTTTGTGGAAGATAATGGAGTAAAGTTTGAGCTGAATTTGTCTGCAAATCCATTGGCTATGTCTTTAGGGGATATGCATATTATGTTATTTTTGTATTAACTCATGCCATTTGTGATTATTACTTGTAAGGTTTCTGACATAGCTGTAGAAGGCATTACGGTTATTCTTAGTATGGGCAGCAGTTGTTAATCCATGTTTGCTTTAGGAGGATTTTATTTTAGTTCTAAGTTCTGTTTTCCTCTTTCTGAGATGTTCTTCAACTTTTTAGGTGGTACTTTTGTTCTCGCAGGCTATGAATTTCTTTCTATTAATATAGTTCTATTTAATGGGTTTGTAATTGAATTTACCAGTGTATTTCTGCATGATCGAGATGGATTACTCAATACAAATTTGAAGGTTTATATAAAACTTGTCCATGAGTATGGCAGCATGTGAGATGAGGTAATTGAGGTGAGTTTGAATTTCATTAGGTCATCTATAATCTGGAGTAGATTACCCTAGAAGTAGTCTCTAAAGACAGATGGGGTATATGGTAATTCATGTCTTACAGTTAAATAAATGTTACTGCATGGTAGTCACCATGCAAGTCTCTGGATTCAAACAGTCTCTCCCACCATGGTACAATTTCCTTGCCTACACAATTACTTTGAGATAATGGAGATTCAGTTCTGTGAGCACTGTGAATATGCAAATGACATGTAAACTCATTAGCATTCATGAATTGCAAAATATGCAGTAAGTGCAGGAATGTAAACATGGTGTAAGGACTTACACATTTACATAGAGTCGCCCCACCTGTGCAAGGATGAGTACTGAGAACTGTTACCTGCTAAGGGATTGCAAATGTGAATTTTCACTTTGCAGGAACAATCAGGTTTTTGTAGTCAGTACTCTTTGATGTACACGTACTAAGGTTGTATCAGGGAGAAGGGACTTACAAGAAAATTTGTGACTATTTTGACTGATTTAGAACAGAAACATTCCAAATATTTATAGAATGTGTTTATGACATTTTCTGCCTCTGAGTGCATTGCATCTAAGGAAGTAGATTACTCATTGGAATATATATCAACTGCAAGGCAAAGCACACAGCAGTCTTGTTAGAGAAGCATAGATAAGGAAATGATGTTCACAAAATAAAGAGTAGAAAGTAGCTGCAGTACTGAATGTTTTAATTTATGTTGTGTGAAGAATGATTAAATTCTTGTTGCCAGTATCACACCCATACACTTGCCAGTATCACACCCATCCACACATCTAACTGCACATTAGACAAGAAAAAGTCCAGCACTTGTTTCTGTTGCATTTGTAATGTCGATTGATACGATGTTACATCTTGAGTATATATAACCTAATTTTAATCCTCACAGTAGAACTGCATGTGTAATTCACATATCAATAAGAATCTCAACTGTATCAAGGGAATGCCCTGCCGTTATAGTCTAGAGATGGTGGTATTTGTGTGAACATAAAAGATATTTAAAGATCACACGTTCCTGTTGAAAGACAACAAAGCTGAGGAAATATCAGAACTATGCATTTTACTGCTTGCTTCATAATGTTTCATCTATTTCAGTATTTTGCTTTTCTTTTCACTTCTTTGTTTGTGGATGGTTTGGTATTCCACACTCTGGATTGGTAGTGGTCCCTAACACTAAACTACAGTTCACTTTCTGAGGAAACAAGTGAAAAAATGCAATTCTGGATGCCTTCTGTAGTGCAAATAAGCCTGGTGATAGTGCACAGACATCAGCACTCTGGATAGTACCAAGTGAATAACTCATACCTGCCAAGTAAGAATCTGTGTGGCACAATGTGTACATGAGGTGAAGGTAGAGAAATATGACAGGTAATTCAAAGTTTGATTGTAGTTTACAGAAATATTTTCATGACTGGATTCAGAAAAACTACTGACACCCAATTTTCCATATGAAATGAACAGACTAAAGTCGGTGATACAGGGTAAAAATCTTGCCTGCAGTCAATGTGAATCTGTGGTATATTATTAATAATAATATATGCTATGGATATTGTAAGATATAATGTCTACAGTGTGCTAACACAAAAGTAGTAACATGGGTAATATGGATATATGTGTTATATGTGCTGGTAGAAATTATCCATATGTCACAATTTGTCATCCTGACACTTAATACATTTTATTTTTAAACTTAGATGTCATGAGTAATTGCATGCAGTCTGGCAAGGATGACCTCCTGTCATTGTCTGTGTATCCCCTTTCTAAGCAATGGGCATTACATGAAAGCCTGGTTATTTCTAACCTAACTGCTACTTGTGAGGTTCAAGCAGATGTGAAAAGGATGACTGTGTCATGCTAATGTTACAAAAGCTTTGCTTTGTGCTACATATATGCATTAAATAAATTAATTTGGTACTTTTTAAATATTTTTGTAATGTGTTTTTGCATTTGTGTTCCATTCAGCAATGCACAAACATGGTTCACTTCCTCAGGAAAAAATAAATAAAATTCCGGCTGCCTTCTGTAGTACAAGTATGGCCATCAGTGATCTGGATAATAATCAGAAAAAAAAGCTGCTGTCAGTTAACTTTCCCTGTCGCACAAGATATAAGTGCAGTGATCTTAGAGAAGGAAAACAACTAATGCAGAATTCAAATCCAATTAGCAGATACATTTACAGAGAGGGTCAGTATACCATTTTAACAACATTTTTATTAGGAATGTCACAATAAATGCACATGAGTATCATAACTATGTTTCCAACTTGCTATAGAGGCCTAATACAATGTGTGCAAAGTATGTTAACATGACAGTAATGATATATAATGCATAATGTTAATGTTAATGATGTACATAGTATTTTTTGTTATTACTGAGTTCTCACATATCATAAGAATTTGTACATGACTAACCCACCATGTCTTACTCAAGTCATGCAACTGCATGCATCTGAGATGTATTTGCAAACACAAACATTGCCTTTTACGAGTGACTAAATAAAGTCACAGACATACAGGCATCTCTTAAGTATTTCCACATTTAGTCTTAAATTAGTATACCTCCAATTAAGATGTTAACAAGTATGCTGTCCTTTGGCAGTGGCAGTAAATGGTCAAAGTTTAATATTTTATCTTTTTTTTCTATGGGTTTGATTCCCAGATGGTACTATTCAATGTTATCAGTGTCTAACTCTCAACTGGCCAATATGCCATAAGTCATACCATTTTATCTCCTACCAACAATGATTATAACAAACACCATAAAGCATTTCACCTCTTAACATTACATGTGTCTATACTTTGAATACCACACACAGCCATATCTCACTGCCATATTTCACACCTGCTGTGCTACTTGATATAATCAGTGCCAATGGGTATGGCAAGCCATTGCTTTGCTTTCTATTGTGCACATGCAGCTGGCAAGGGTGTGTGTATTTGCACACAAGCTATTATGAGATCTGAATTGGGTGCCAATTCAGACCAATTTTTCTAGCTTGACTCCTGCAGGCTTGGCTGGTGATGATAGGGACAATCTTTCATTTAGAGAAGAAAAGTGGGATGTTTTAGGAGTCCATAACTTTTGTGACACTGTTTGTGAAGTGCTACAGACAGAAGAATAAACCTTGTCTCAGTATAAGACTGATATTTGGAATAGCTTGGCCAAGGCAGTCTCCAGTACACCTGGCATCCCACACACTGTGGAGCAACATTATCACCACTACAGTGACATGAACAAGTACAGGAGGGATCTCCTTAGCCTAAGAAAGGCTCAATTTAAGACTGCAAACACCCTTCAGTTCTGTACTTATAATAACCCATCACCTGTCTATGATATGGTATCAATTAGCCAGCCAACTCAGTTATTTATCATGCCTTCAAATATTACTTTTTTAAAATGTTCTATACTGTACAGTAAAGTTACAGGGTGGCTCATACAATTGAACTGTAGGACTGCAGCCCCCCAGCTGTAAATGAAAAGAAAAAAGTATTAGAAACTGATTAGCGAGAACCAGAACTCTGCGCATGCATACTCAGCGAGTTCCCGGAACTCTGCACATGCATGTGGGAATCTGGACTGCTCTTTAACCAGTCCAGATTAGGAAGAGAAGGCATCAGACTACAGATGCCCAGAAGTCTATGCAGTTACAACTGCACAGACTGGAAGAGAATCAGACTACAACATCTGCAGGCTGGAGAGCTGCTTTCATGGGAAAGAAGGGTAGGGACTTGTATTTAAAACAAACACTGCTGCAGGAAGGAGGTCTTAAGCTAGGACTCTGTAGAATGAAGCTGCTGCAGGAAGGACCTTGCACTCACAGGTGTGTATGTGTGTGTGTGTGTGTGTGTGTGTGTGTGTGTGTGTGTGTGTATATATATATATATATATATATATATATATATATATATATATATATATATATATATATATATATATATATATATATGTGTGTGTGTGTGTGTGTGTGTGTGTGTGTGTGTGTGTGTGTGAAATGCCCCAGTTAAATATACCTGGTGGCTAGAGAGAAACCCAGGAAATATACCTGGTGGCTAGGGAGAATAACTCAGGCTCAAACCCTGTACCTTGGGTGCAGGTAGCAAGAGCCTGAATTCCCTATTCACCGACACTTTATTTTATTTTTATTTTATTTTATTTTACATTTGTTTACTGAGAAAGTTTGACTGGACACATGTCCATTTTCAGCAGAGGCCCGGGAAGAAAAGCTCCAATGCAGTACAGTACAAAAAATACAATATGGCAAGATAAAAAGAAAGCATCATATCATACAGGAAATTTATATAATTGAGCATACTTAGCAGAAATTAACATTTTTTTAAATATCTAAAAGTGAGTTAATACATTATAGAATATATAAATTTGAATATCTGAGAGATTACTTTTTTTTATTCTGTTGAGAGCATAGCATAGCATTATAGGAGATTACTCATTGGGTAAACTAGCAGAGAATGGGAGGTACAGAGCCATTAGTTTGTTGTTAATAGGATCCCAAAAACAGTGCATTGGTATGGCTTAACTTGGAGAGTGACATAAGCAAAGCCAGTTTTTTATGTAGTGGGTTTTGAGAAGTATTTTTTTTAAATTGGGAAGAAGAGGTGGTAGAAGTTAAGTGATTTGGGAGTGAATTCCAGGTTCTGGCAATAGGGCAGGTAAAGAGAGATCTTCCAGTCTCATTTTTGTGTTTAATGACATTTATGTGGTTCTGATTACTAGATCTTAAGGTTCTGGAGGTGATGTAGGGGTGGGTTAGATGCTGAAGGGCAGGGGTTTTGTCAGGAAGGTAGTAGAGCTTGTGAGCTATCGTGAGTTGGTTGAGAAGGAGAAGCTGTGTAAACTCAGGCCAATTCAGTTGCTTAAGGGCTAGACAGTGATGGGTCCTATGAGTGGCATTGGTAGCAAACTTGGCAATCTTGTTCTAGCAAGATTCCATCTTGGTCAGTTCAGTGTGGCAAAGGTTAGTTAAGATAGGGGAGGCATACAGAAGGATGGATAACAGATGGGTTCTTTCAATAGTGGCTTAGTGTGTTTAGTCATGAACTGTCAGAGATAGGGGAGGCATACAGAAGGATGGCTAACAGATGGGTTCTTGCAATAGTGACTTTGGTGTATTTAGTCATGAACTTTCAGTTCCTGTAAAGGAGACTTAGCTTTTTGTTAACCTTCTTGATTGTCTGGGCTATATGTATGTCAAATTTCAGATTATTGTCAATTTATACACCTAATAGCTTTGTGTGGGTTGTTGGGGTGATTTTTGTATTATCTTTAGATTGTATGATAAAATTATTGTTTAGTGGAGGAGATTGACCTGGGCTAAAGAGAATGAGTTTTCTTTTTTTTTTTGGATTATGTATACGTTTGATGTTGGTGAACAATGTTTCGTCTAGGGTAAAGTTATTTTGGGTGATGGTTTCTAGTTCATTCAGAGTGGGGGTGGCACATATAATAGTGATGTCATCTGCATATTGCACTACAGGGGCAGAGAGAGAGGATGAGGCTATCTGGTTAGTAAATAGTGAAAATAGCAAGAGTCCAAGGATGGACCCCTGAGGGACACCTATGGCTACTGGTAGTTAGTGGGACAATTGGTCTTGCCATAGAACTGCCTGATGACAATCTGATAAATAGTTACTGAACCAAGATATGGTGGAGGAGCTTATGTTGAGGGTAGCTAGAGTTTCTGGGAGTATGCTATGGTTAACCATATCAAAGGCTTTGGATAAGTCTAAGAACATGGATGATACAAATAGTCCATTGTTTCAGTGATGATGGACAATGTTGAAAAATGAAAGCAGCACTGTGGTAATGCTATGGGAAAGTCTAAAGCCTTGCTGGGATTTGGACAGTAGGTTGTTTTTTTGGAGGTGCTTCATAAGCTGGGCATGAACTACTCTAATATTTTTGATAAAGGTGATAGGATTCCAATAGGGCAGTAGTTGGTAAGCTCAAGTGAGTACCCCGTTTGTGCAATGGTATAATATGAGATATTTTCCATTAGTGGGGTACTTTGCATTCTGATATTGACCTGTTTATGAGAATGGACACGGGATAGACTATAGCATCTGCTGTTATCTGTAGGAAATCAGCTGGAAGATGGTCAGCTGCTAATGTGGTTGGTTTAAGTTTTTTGAGGAATTTAGCAATTATATTAGTGAGGACTGGGTTCAGGGAAAAACTGGGGTAGGAGTTTTTTGTACTGAAATGGGATGGGGGTCACTGATGGTGTGAGGTTACTAGTTGTGTTTTGGGTATTGGCTAGGTCTTGGATTGTTTCAGTAAAGTATTTGTTAAATTGGGTGGGGATGTTGTTGTGGTCATTTGGTAATACAGGGGAAGCAGTGAAATATTTTCCTGGGTGTATTAAGCCATTTATTGAGGCCCAGAATTTTTGAGGGTTGTGAGCATGTATTTCCTGCATAGTTTTATAGTAATTAGTTTTGTCAAGTTGTATTCATTTTTTTTTTGGCTCTGTTGTGAACTTCGAGGTAATTCTGTTTTAGGGTAGTGGTTTTGTGTTTGTGAAATTGTAAACAAGCTTTGTCTCTTTTTTCATTATGGACCTAGTATCTTCTGATAGCCATGGGGCAGGGTTGGTTTTGATCCTAGTGGTACTGGATGGTACATGGCAGTTTAAGATTTTTATAAAGGTTGAGTTAAAGTACTGCATGGCTTCATCTAGAGATAGTTGTTTTAGAGGAGTCCAGTTAGATCATTTTAGTGAATTGATTAGGTCATGGGCTCTTAAGGTCTTTTTGTAATGAACTACTCTGAAGATGGGTTGTTTAGATTGGTGGGACCAGTTCCTAATTAAGTAGGTTGCTTGATGGTCACTCAGACTGTCAGGAAGACAGCCTCATCGGTGAGCCAGAGTAGGGTCTGATAGTAGAATCCAGTCTAAGATGGACTGGCATTTGGAGGTTTTGTCAATTCTTGTGGGGATAGATATAATTTGGGAAAACCCAAGGAGGTTAAGGTGGGTAGAGGGATTTTGGCTGTGAAAACTATTCAGATTGTTGCCTCATATTTTGGTTCTGTTTTGTTCCTCATAAAATCTGTGGTTTTCTGGCTTTTGAATTCACTAAATGACAGGCATTTGATTTTCAGACCATATTCTTCAGAAAGTACATGGTAGCACAAAACCTTTTATTCTAGCAATTTTCTAAGTTTCAGAAAAAGAGAACTCAGGAGATCACCATGGCAGTAAAAACAGTTTATTGTAGACAAACGCTTTCACGTAGTAACCTTCACTTTCTCAAATCCTTAATACAACTAAGCATACTAATACACCATTTATACAAGTTAAAATAATTAAGAAAATCAATTAAGATAATTAAAACATTTAGTCAAGTCATCAGTTCACATATTCTTTCACTTAAGGGGGCGGCAACTAACTCCGGTTTGATGCTCACATAATTATTCAGATCAAGATATACATCTGCCTGCAACCTTAAAATCCATTTTAATTTTGTTCTTTCTACTTGATTATTGTGATCACCTCCCCTTTTATCAAGAGAGACTAATTGTAAAACTTTAAAACTGAAACTATGTGTAGAAAATTCCATTAAATGTCTGGCTAAAACATTCAATTTATTTTTATTTCTTATGTCATATATATGTTGGTAAACTCTCTCTTTAAGCCTTTTCTGGGTTTTATATATAAAATAATCGGAAATTGAAACATCTTGTGTGCAATGAAAGACAAAACACAATACCTTATACACATAAAGAAGGAACGTTTCCATGCAGAAATTGCACGATGTGTGAGTATATTAACGGAGTACATAGGTTCATAGACAGAGTACAGGAATTTAAACATCCATTTCTGCCTTTTACTTTTGTTGCTAGATTTCATGCTACATGTAATAGTACTAATTTAGTTTATTTAGTGGAATGTAAAAACTGTAAATGTTTTTATGTTGGTAAAAGATCTTGAAAAAGTATAGGTTATTATGTGAAAGCTCTTGTCTACAATAAACTGTTTTTACTGCCATGGTGATCTCCTGAGTTTTCTTTTTCTGATATTTGTGCCTTGTTCTTGAGAGACCTTTGGGTTTGTGCTGGTGTTTTTTTTTTTTTTTTTTTGTTTAATTTTCTAAGTTTATAAGATCAATATTTGAAATCTGTCTTAATTTCTGGGGCTGTATTCCCCCATTATTGGCTTTGTCCAGGTTTTTTGTGCAAAGAGATTGAGAGCTATGGTGAGAACTGAATTCACTGAATATGTTTCAGGGCTGTATTCCCCTATTATTGTCTTTGTCCAGGTGTTTTGTGCTAAGAGGTTGAGAGCTATGGTGAGAATTGAATTTACTAAATGATAGCCATTTCAGTTTCAGTCTTCCTGTCTTTCAAGAAACAGCTGATTTGACATAGTGGTGTGTTGCTCTGATTCTAGTGCACAGGATCTTAGATTCAAGTCTTAGCAGTGAAATGCATGGTAGTAACACAAAATTTTTTTCTAGAAAACTTCCAAGATTATACAAGCAATGTTTAAAATGTGTGCCTGGATTTTGGGATTTTGTCCCCTCCAATAAATGTTGGCTTTTTCCAGATTTATTGTGCTGCAAAGTAGAGAGATACAGTTCAGTGTTGAGTGGATTTTACAAGGAGCGGAGAGCTTCAGGGGAAGAGAAGTTTAGTGCTGAGTCTGCTTGCACTGTTAATAACATAACAGGTTGAATATTTGCATTTGATGCAGAAGGCTGTGGGTTCTACTCCCACAGTATGTAGATGCATTGCTGATACTGTACTGTGTTGTACTTTTAAAGGGGGGCGGATGCTGCAGTCCTGATAATGTCCTCTTTGGTGGAGATACCTAGTAATTATGAGCCTACCAGTTTGCCACCCATTCCCTATTGCAATAGTACTAGCGTACCATTTGTTTAATGTAACATAGGCAATTTATTCATCAAGGGCAGCAGGCACTTTATTTGTAGATGAAACAATGAAGTATAAAGTTGTTTGCTAGCAGCAACCTCTTCATTAGTTACAGATCTCTTTAATGTGGAATTATTTAGATGACACTTCTGCAGAGATTGTGCATATTTACTGATACTGGTGGATTGCCGAAGTTTTTAGTAGACTTGTATGATGGAAATTTTCTGAATTTGGCAGTTTTGTAATTATTGATGCATGTATTTTGTTTCATTGTTTACTGGAAAAATGTTCAAAACAAATTTAAAATGCCCAACAACTGTACTGTATTATACAAGGAATATAATTTAATACAATCAGGAAGGTGTCTCAAAGAATGAGTATGTTTCTTGTGCAAGGGACCTATGATTTGAAAACAGCCCAAAGTTAATCTTTTTCTGCCATTGGCCAGATGTATTTTCTTTGAATGTAGGTTTCAATGCTGTTTCAATGAATGGGAGTTTCAAGGGCAGATAAGTTTTAATGCTAAGTCTATTTCATTGTGAGACTGCACTGCTTTATTTAGCAGATGTCTATTAGGGTGTGTGCTGTAAAATGTAAAATAAAAGTTTTAAATGAAATCCAAGTCATTGTAGAAGTAAAGCAGTATTCACATTACAGTGTTTATGGTAAATGGGGTGAACTAGCCAAGTAATTGGACATTGGAATGGCTGCAGGGGGAGGCCCCATTCAACCATGATTTTGTAAGAGGGGAAGGGAGCAAACTCAAAGACAGCCCTGGCTGAACTTTAACTCTCAACTGTTGAGATTTTATATATAAAACACAGAAAATGCTTAAAGATAGAGTTTACCAACATATATATGACATAAGAAATAAAAACAAATTGAATGTTTTAGCCAGACATTTAATAGAGTGAATAGATTTTTACTTCTTATTTTTGGTCTGTTTCTCATAAAATGTGTGGTTTTCTGGCAAATCATTTAGGAATGAAGTCACTAGATAATGACAGACATTGAGTTTCAGACTTCATTCTCTTCAGAAAAATGCATGCTAAAGCAAGATCTGTTATTCTATTAACTAAGTTTATACAAGAATCACCACGGCTTCCACAATTATGAACTTGTATAAATTCTAGTTGTATATAACGGCATAGAAGAAGAGAAATCCAAGCTGGTAAATATAAGACCATAAAACGTTTATTTCAGCAACAGCAACAGCTGTTGCTGTTGCTGAAATAAACGTTTTATGGTCTTATATTTACCAGCTTGGATTTCTCTTCTTCTATGCCGTTATATACATCTAGAATTTATACAAGTTCGTAATTGTGGAAGCCGTGGTGATTACTGTGGCTATATTTTTGCTATACGAGACTGTGATACCTTTTGCCACAGCAGTCCTTATCATCTGGTGGTGTGTCGTTTTATTATTATAAGTTTATACAAGAGCAATTTTTAGTATCATTTGTATGTCCCCCCGAATATATTTGGCCTTGTCCAGATTTTACGCATCAAGAGGTTGAGAGGTACATGCAAATAAATCCCTTTCTAGAATTAAGTATATCCAAACCTCTCAACTATCCCCTATTTTGGCATAAAAATGTTGCTCTCCCCTAATAATCCCTCTGCAAAATGGCAATTTTGGAAGAAAATGTGGAGGGCTTACAATTAATAAATAATTGTAATGATCAGTTAGTTATAGATTACTTTTATTTCAGAAATGCATATAGATTCTCTTATTTTGTCAGCTGCTCAACTTAGTACTAATATTTAAAATGTGTCCCTTTTTTTGACAGGTCCCCAGCTGTATTATGTGGCTATGTTATATTTTTGTATCACATTTTTGGTCTGTTAAATTGTAGTTTTCTGGCAAATTAGTGGCAAGTCATTAAAGATTGAAGTTAGAAAATAATGACAGACATTTGAGTTTCAGATTTCATACCCTTCAGAAAATTTATACTAATGGAAGACCTACTGTTCTATTATCTTTCTAAGTTTATGGGCAATATTTAAAATTTGTCCTTATTTTTGGGCCTTTGTCCCACTTCTATTTATGGCTTTGTCCAGATTTCATGCTCTGAGGTTGATAGGTATGACAAATGTATCAGGGCCATCACCATCAGCCAGAGACATTTCAAACTGTGGCATATTTATTGCACCCCCACTTCACCATGTAGTGACTCTGGATGTATCCAAGCAAGGCAAGGAGCAGTTATGTAGTGTAAGAATGCACAGTATCCCCCCTTCCAAGGTAGACACAAGTACTACACTGACTTTTTATCTTTCCTTGATTTTGCAGAATGTTCTGGTTTTCTATCATATTTTTATACCGTAGATTTGTGCTTCTTATTATTTGGAAAATGCATGTTGCTCTGTGTTTAAGTAGCAATGCTTTAATGACCATTAAGTAAGCTTGTCTGAGATTGTAAGATGCAAGACAGTTTTAATCAGCATACGCTTAAAGTATTACCAACATTGAAAGCCTTTTTGTTGTTATCATCGGAGAATATTTACATAACTAGATAACATATAAGCCTTAGGTATTGAAATGCATATCACAGTATTTGCAATAAAGGACAGGATATTACAGTATTTTCAGAAGCTCATTACATTTGTTGGAGTCTTGCAGTCATCTTTGCAGGCTTTACTCATAAACTAAACAGAATGCCAATCTATCATGTGTGGCCTATAACCCATGCAGTAAACCTTTAAGCAGTTTATCTTGAGCTTGTTTCTTGTTTGCTGTTCATTTTTTACTTTTGTCATGTTTTCCCCATAAAACAAGTAGATAGCTGTTGTCAGGCGGCAGATCTTTTTTGGGTAAAAAAAAACATTTTTACAAGTGGAGCTATCACAGAAATTGCTACTTTCAGCATGTTACTTGGTACTTTTATAAAACTGAATATAAATTATAATTAGAACTGCAGTGCAAGGAGAAGTAGCTTGAGTTGAGGGCTGTTTGTTTTTTTATACTTTATTTTGACTGACATTCCAGTGATGTATTTAAAAAGTAATTTTTTTTTTCATGTTTCACAACCTTTTTGTTTCCATCTAGATATTAAGTAAGCTGTCGTGCAGCCAATGCATTGAAATATTTTTTCTTCTCCACTTCATTTTGTCCTGATTGGACTCTCATAATGATGGTTTGGCACCCAGGGCAGCATATTTAATTAAAGTCCCAGTTTTTGTGGTTTTGAATAAAGCTTCTCCCCTTTCTAGTTGACCCCACCCCTTCCCATTGGCCCCACCCATTCATCTGTCTCCTGCAGCCACCCTTTGATTTGAAGTTACCAGCTACCACCGAGAGACTATCTCACCTCAGAGATACATGGGCTAAGCATGCATCAGGTCTGAATGCAAGGCAAAGAAGTAATCTGAGTCTATCACTGTATATCACTTTGTGTAGGCATATCTTAACTTTAATATCAGCCCTACATGTCTGGTCCAATAGCTATTGGATATTGCATTAAGCAATAAGTATGTCAGATTAATTGCATGTGGGTTCAATAGAAACAGATATTCGAGTTTTACAGACCAGTATTTATAAAAATTCCAATTTCAATACTGCATGACATGAACAATTCAGTAATTGCAAATGCAGTTATTTTACATTAGAAAGCAGATGTCTGATTTGGCAGAGTGAAATACATGATTCTATTAACCATATCATATCATTGTGATTGATTTTATGACACATTAATGCCTTTTCATCATAACATCATATCTGGATGCGGCCAAGATGCACCCATATATTTCTTATATTGATTTATGTATTGAAATAAGTAATATGACATGTCAATGATCTAATTCTCTCTTTTTTGCTTTCCTCCAACTCTAGCTTTCTATTTTTTCACACACACATGTTATAATATTATATAAATAAATATATATATATATATATATATATATATATATATATATATATATATATATATATATAGAGAGAGAGAGAGAGAGAGAGAGTTTACTTGCATTGCCAGTTACCAGAATGCATGTGCTGGAGAAATTGTATGCTCAACATAGTTCTGTGAAATGTCAGAATGCCAATGTGCAATATACCCAACTTAAACACCAAACCTCGAAACTCCCTACCCTTCTGCACCTAGGAACAAGCATTAACATGGGTCTAGAAGGGAGTGGGATAGGTGAATTGGGAATGATGGTGTTCAGCATTCCTGCTCTATGGGATGTAGGACATCACGCAGCTGGACTTGAGTGCATGCCATTCTGGCAAATGAAGGTAAACCTATATATTTAAATGCATTGCTGGTGAAAACCAAATAACTTTTCACACAGGGAAGTAGAATGAAAACTGGGGTTTGGCCCACCACCACAAGCAGCACAGACACCCAGCACATCTGGATCACAACCTATCAACTTGTCTGCACAACTCTCGCCCTCTCTCTTCCACCTGCGTCAGGTAGCTCAGCCTCAGCTGCTAGTGCAGTGGTACTCTCTGGGTGAAGTAGTAGTGGACCTGGTGATTTTGTGACCCACCAGTAGCTGACAGGGCTGATAAAGAGCATTAATGAGATGGGCATTTGTGACTCAGTCTGCAGGATTGAAAAGGTCCTGTGCTGTATTGCCAAAATGATGCCACATTTAGCACTGACCAAGACAGCTGATGCAGGAGTCTGTGATGACAGTTTTGAAGGTGAGGACTAGATTCTCACTATTTTTATGCTTGCCTTGGATGAGCCTCTGAGATCCCTTATATATTCCTAATCATGGTTTCCCACAACCTGTTGTGTTTATCACCATCTCTGTAAGTTGTGTATGTCCTGCACCTATTATCTAAACTACTGGACCTACCTGCATCTTCTCCAACATTCTTCTCTCTCCAAAAAAAAAAGAAAAAGGGCATCCATCCAACAAAAAAGTACACCTCATACGTAGCTCTCCACTTCACCTGTGTGTCATCTTGACACACTGGATTTGATCCAAATGGCTATACAATATTATCCTGTTGTCAACCATCCCTGGTATGGTGACTCTCCAAAATCATGATATCGTGTGTAGCATACTGCATTTATATTGTAAAGAAGTGGATAGCTATAGTGGTCCCCCACCACCATCCTGAAAATCCTTGTATTATTTCCCCTGTGTTCTACCCTCTGCATGCCACTTTCACCACTGTCCTATTAACAATAACAAGGTAAAGAACTCCTGTTAAGAGATAAATGCTCCTGGTTTCAGGCAAGTGTTAATATACGAAATCAACAAACTGGAGCGAAATGACTTCAGTAAAATGACGTTTCCAAAGGCACACAAAAGAGTTATTCAACTCAGTAGGAATAGCGTTTCAAGAACACAAAAAGGTTATTCAACCCAATAAAAATGAAAGTTCTCACTCTTCCAGTCCAGTAACCACGCACAACAGCATATAATCCAAACGAAATATTTATTTGAGCTAGCAAACAGTAAGCGCTTTCACCATAGGGCTTTTTCAAACTTCAACAGTAGCCTTTGAAATTAAACAGCTTATATACATAAGGGAAGAAGTTCATTAGTATAATCAAATCAAATTAATTAATTAATTAGTTAAAATTTATCTCATTTGAATCATTTAAAGGCAAACCAAACCTATCCTTATAAAGTGTATGTTAAAACTCAAATAAAGTGACATTCATGCATACAGAATTCCTGTAACACTATTTAAATTTAATAGCCCCTATAACTTTATAACTTCAATTCATATCTAATCATAAAAATCTTTAATAATAATGCAATAAATAAATATATGTATATATATATATATATATATATATATATATATATAAATATAAATAAAGAGAATATAAAATATAAAATACATATAAAAAACACATTTAAAAATACAATACTAAGATATGAGTCATCATACCAATGAGGTATACATTCATAAATGGGCATATGATGAAAATGTATTCCTAGCTCATACCTGAGAAACTAACCAGGTAATAAAAAAGTACATATAAAAGATTATGTGTGATAAATTAGCTGGAAAAGTATGCATATATATATATAATGTGAACATTAAAACATTGACAATTAGCTACGACTTAAGGTCAAGGTCTGATGATATAAAACTGATAATAGAAAGCTATACAACAGATTAATTCATGATTTAGGCCTAGCCAACCTTTTCCTACGTAATAAAGGTTTCACTTGTACTTTATCATTTATGCCTGGGAACTTGTCAGCTCTTAGGCGGACAATCCATCTAAGTTCACATTCCTGCAAGTAAGAGTCTATATCTCCACCTCTAATACCAGGTTTAACTTGTTGTAACACATTAAAAGTAAATAGATGACCTGGTCCTGTATTCCTTACATGTTTTGCTAAAGCATTATTCTCAGAGGCAGTCCTAATACTATATACGTGCTCTCTAATACGCTCCCTGAGTTGCCTACAAGTCTTGCCTACATAAAATACTGGGCAGGACGTACATTTAGCAATATATACTACATTAGTACTAGTACAACTGGTCCCAGTATTAAACTTATATAAAGATAGAATCAGACACAGCATGCACATGGCCAGAAATGATCCTTTGTTCTCATCATTTGCGCACAGGTTGGTATACAGCACCAATGCTAAGTGATGCTAAGAGCAATTTAACTTTGATGACAAAAAGCTGAATATTTTAATTTCAGCTTCAGTAGTCTCATTTCTTTCATGCATGTGTGCTTAAATCTGCTATGGGAATACAGAGTAAAGGTAGATTAAAGGCACCTCTGTTTAACAGTCCCTGTAACAGTTCTTAGACTGGTGGATATGATAAACTAAAAGTTTCTGTGTGGTGTTTTCAGATAATTCCCATCTGTAGACTGATGTTTTTGCAAAGTGTCATGAGTTCAGTTAGAACTGTATGTCAAATTATTATTTCATGACATTTCATATTCATAAAATATGGTTAACTGCAAATATCTGTATTTATTTGCATTTACAATATTTCATTAATATTTCATTAACATATTATTTGACTAGTGCAGCAAGAAAGCATTTGTAAAAAAGATTCCATCCCCAATAGGGAGACATAGTAAAATGTCCTTATCCTGCTTAGGTCTTAATGTTAGTTGCACTGTTCACCTTCTTGATTCCTACAGCAAGCACTTTATTGTACAGAGCATGAAAGATCAATAACAAGGAAATAAGAAAGAGTAAACGCCATACAGATGATCCTACATGTCCCAGAAAAAATACTGCTGGTATTTATCTCTTCATCTCTCTCTTTTTCTCTGTTTTCTTCCTTCTTCTTCAGTAATTTGCCATTGTTCATCAATTGTGTAATTTAAAGTGTGTGTGAAGTAGGAGTTCCTTTGTGGTGTGATGAGATAATGTTCAGATATACTGATAGATTTTTGTATGCTTTCAGTGGCTCTAATCCAGGCATTAGCTGAGTGATACTAACTGTTTTAGTACACTGTTTTATATGTAGCTGTTGCCCACATATTTTTATGAGCCACCATTATTCTGCTTCTGTCATAAGCTACTTGGACCTTGCCTTCCTTTCCCCCTATCTATGTATATTCTCCCTTCTGTGTCATTCATCTTCCTCCTCAGCATTTGCTTAATGTCTGGTGCAGACCACCAATTACAAATGTGGCTAAATGGCAGTATACAACTTATGGTAAAATCTTGTGATTTTTGCCTTCAGATGGATTACTCTGCTGCACTTTGTGCTACCATGCTATGTATAGTCAGGCTAATCTTTTGAATAACCTGAAAGCTTGAATGTACAACATACATTAGTCATGAGAATAATGAAAAATAATACATGCATTTTCTTCTACCGCAGTCTTTTGTCATATTGGAACTTTGTGAAGTTGGAGTTGCTATGTGGTGTGTTTAGACAATACTCAGATCTGTAGATTTTTTTTTGGAACACTGTCAAGGTTCAAACCCACATATATATATATATATATATCTATATATATATATATATATATATATATATATATATATATATATATACACACATATGGGATGCGTCAATATGTTCAAAGTTTCACTACTTCGAATCTCACTGCACCGAGTCCACTTGTTCAAAGTAGTGAAACTTCAAACATTGACTTTGGCAGTCACACTACAGCTTGGAATGGGAATATTTCTTTTCCCCGCTGTAGTGCATTCTCGGAGTTGGTATATTTAAGTGGAGGGGGTGGGGGGGCCTTGCCCCCCTGCAAAAACATGTTTTATTGTTTTTTTTGGGGGGGGGGGGTTGGGTAGCCCGGGGAACTAGACTTCAGTGAAAGTGCACTTATGTTTAAGTGGACTTTCGCTTGTGTGTAGGGTCTACTGGTCTATTTTGAAGATGTGTATTTTCAATGTAGAGCAGTAGACCCATATATATATATATATATATATATATATATATATATATATATATATATATATATATATATGACAAAGTGTTTTTGAATGTTTGTTATGGCTGCTGTGGGTGTAATTGTTGGCTACACATTTTCTTAATGCACATTACTCTGCTCCCTATTGAGAATTCTGTCCTGTACAGATCTTGCCTGAATAACTAGCATGATAAAGCAATCAATAACATAACACAAATATGTGTAGAAATAAACCATAAAGTAATTTCTTAATATGGCTGTATGTAACAAGGTATCTGAATTCCAGAGTGATGTTGATTCAGTTAAGGCAGTCTGGTAATATTGTTTGGACTACATTAGTAACACTTGCAATTATATTAAAATGGTGGGTAACCTTTCCACCCATAATCCATCATTGCTATTCTAAAGTGCACTACCATAGGTAGGAAGTGTCTATTTCTGCTGTCAGTGAATATTGTGAAAAGCATGAGAAAGGTAAGTGACAGTGACACTATAAATGTTGCCTGTTTCCATGCAATCATCCCAGAATGACTAACACAAATGGTTGATTGATAAGCCAGTGGTTTATGATTGTGATTGTCTTTAACATCCCATACTGTGAAACAAGTACATCTCTGACAGTAAAGCAATGTTCACAAATGGCAAAAAAGAAATCCTAGCAGACATTACATGGAACAAGTACTTTGCTATTGGCCTGTCATAATAGATACATTTTTTTCCAAAACAAATGATGCACAGTAACAGACATTTCAAACAGTGAAATTTTAGAAGGTACAAAACTGCATTTTCACATTGGTAAAGTCAAACATTTCCTGTGACTCTTGTGAATAACATTGTGTTCTTTAGATTGTGTAACTAGGTAAATAGGAGTTCCGATTCTCACTGTGGGGAATGTGTGTGTATGTGTGTGGGGGGGGGGGGCTTTTGACAGGTAAGCAATGCTTCAATGTCATATGTGCTGTGTCCATTTCCACAGACAAGAGTATATTTACCTTTTGACACTGCTCCCTCTGAACTTCATCACACTTTTAACAGAAGTATCCTCTCTGCAACACACTGTTGAAGTCATGTCAAAACTCTCTCAGCTTAAGAGTTCACTGCTTCAGTGGCACTTGCAACTAATACTGTGTTCTCTACATTGTGTAACTGGATATGTAGTAGGTTCAAATTTCATGATGGTGAATTTGCGGGCGTGGCTAAAATATCAAGTATGTATTGCTTCCTGAAAAGACATGCTGCATCAATTTTCAGTCAGGAGGAAAAATGTTTCCTGGGCAAGTATGCCACCATCCCCTTTTCCCACTTTAACACAAACATCTTTTCTGCAACACACAGATGAGTTCATCATGCCAAAAGTGCACCCTCTCCCCATGAAATTCAGATTTTTTTTGTGGTGCTTGCAGATAATGTGTTTAGTAAATTGCATAACTAGTTAGGCATGTAGTTTAAATCTGGCAGTGGAGGACTTGTGTGTCTGTGGGTCTACTGTCATGGAAGTAAAGCTTCAACAACAGATATCCTGCATCCCCTTCCACTCAGCAGAAACTCTAACTTTGGATGCAGCTCTGTCTGCAGTTTATCTCATTTTTAACATAAATATCTTAACAACACACTGATGAGGTCATCCTGTCAAAAGTGCACTCTCTTCCCTTAAAAGTCAGACTTGTCCTATGGAGCTTGTAGCTAATACTGTGATCTCTAGATTGTAAAACCTATAAGTTGGAGGTTTATATCTCACAGTGGAGACTGTGTGTGGTTTCGATGGCAGGTACATATAACTTCCTGAACAAACATGCTATATTAACTTCCAGTCAGGGGAGTTTTTTAACATGGGAGAGGAAGACCCCATCTGCTATATCCTACTTTTGCCACAAATATTTTCTCTGTATCAGAGTGATGAGGTCACCATGTCAAAAGGGCACACAGTGGCCTTACAACATAGAATTCTTCTGTGGTACTTGTGGCTAATTCTGTATTCTATAGATTCTATAAATAGATATGTAGGGTGTTCAAATCCAACACTGGTTAGAGTCATAGCTGTGTACTATGCTAACAACTAAAAGGGCTCTTATAAGCCTTGCCATGCAACTCAAATGTGACCCTCAAATTTGATTTATATAGAGTGTGATTATTTTGACTTCTTCTCTCCATCAGCAACACAAGCACCAGACCAGGAGTAAATTTCAAATTACCCATCCATTGGTCAAAGTTGCATTTAAATAATGACAGGAAGTACCTCTGTTTCACATAGATAGGGAGTCTGTTCAAGAAAATAGGAATTCTTTGAGAAACATATCTGTCTCTCCAACATGTCATAGCTATTTTATAAGCAAATTTAAGTCACTTACTCTAGTAGTCTTGTTTTGCAGATATACAAAAGGTTCATCAAATCACGGTCCAAGGATGCCTTGTATGCCAGGCAAGGATCACCTCTCGGAAGTCTGTATGACAGGGCTTTGAGGCAATCAGCATAGGGCATTGTGTTTACTCTCTTTACTTTTTTTAAGGTTCCTTTGTGGACATTAGAGTTGCTGCATTTATCTGGTCACGACGGGTCTGTTAAGGGCCAGGTAAAGTAGTGCAATGACATCTCTGGACCTAGATACCATACCCTTATTTATAAGTTCAGCAACATAGAAGGATTTTTATTACTACCTTGGGGACATGTTGGTTAAGGCTAGGTTGCTATTTATTTGAGTTCCTAGATCCTTGTCTAGTAAATCACCTTTTAGGGGTGTTTTATTGATGAAACAATTACCCAGGGTGGCCAACTTCCAAAAAGGTACTATAATGCATTTTTTGGTAATGAGTTTTAAGTCATGGCTTTGGTACCAAGCAATTGTCTGTGTTAGACCATCCTAAAGGGTGTTCTTACCTTGTGGCGTGGGAGGTTTCAGTGACTGCTCTTAGTTTGCAAGCATCTGTGATTTTGGTTAACCTGAGGTCATTGACACTGGCTTTGACATCAGATTAGTAGATGCCAAAGAGGAGTGGACATATCACCAGACACTTTGTGGAGGTGGCCTCACTGATTCTAACCTCCTGCATCATATCAATGAGCTAGCTAGCTAGCTATCCAACATGTTACAAAATGGTTTATACCTTGCTCTGTAAATTTGTTGACAATGCCTGAGAAGGATATTGTATTAAATGCTTTAGGCAGATATAAGTAGGCAGTATACACCATTTTACCTTTGTCCCTTGCCTTAGTGTCCTTTTCAAAGAAGTCCACCAGATTCATTAAGCATGACTTTTCTTTGACTAAGCCAAAGTGGGATGGGTCCAGTACCTGGAGGTTTCCTATAGCCTTATTGATAAATTCAGTGATGATGCTTTCCATAGCTTTGCAAATAAGACTAGTCAGACTAATGGTCTGTATTTACCAGGATCTGTTGAAAGTCCTCCCTTATGAATAGGAATAAACATATCAGTCCTCCATTCACGTGGCACCAACCCTGCTTTAAGACTATAGTTAAATAATGATGCCAGAGGTACTGATAAGTTATATGTTATACTGTTCAGGAAACATCCTGGGATGGGCCCACTATGGCTATGTTCTTAGCTTTAATGAATGCATCCAGTACATGCTCCCTAATTATAGCCAGATAGGTTACATTTGAGGGTATATTTTTGGGGGGTTGGGGGTGAGAGAGGATAAAGTAGGAACTGAATTTGACCACTAACATGTTTACTATATCACCAGGCTTGGTGAATGTGACACCATTAACCACCAGCTGAGCACATTGCCGTGTGCTTCCCTTAAAGTTTTTGACATAGCTGAAGAAGACCTTATAGTTATCCTTCACCTGGGAGGCTACCTTAACCTCAGTGTTGGCTTTGCTTGACCTAATTAGTTCTCTTAGTTGCCTATTTAGTTTCACAATGGAGTTTTTATCTTTATGAGAATTACCCTTTCTGATTTTCACAATATTTTTTCCTTTTGTTGTATATCCTATTTAATTTGGGATTCCACCACAATGGTTGGTTTCTTGGGCTAGTCCTGGGTTTACTTCTAGTAGGTACAGCAGCCTCTATGCAGCCATTGACATGGTTGTACAGAGTTTCTGAGAGCAATTCATCATAGGCTGCTATGTTCTTGGGGGTTTGGAGGGGCATTGAGTTTTGACAAACCATCAGTTATTAAAACGTAATTTGCCTTGGACTAGTTCTTAACTGTTACTGGTTTTCCATGGGATCACAGAGCTTATTTTGATTTCAAAAGAGACAGCTTTATGGCTGGACCTTACCAGGGATGATGAGAGATTGTGGGGTGCAGCATTCTCCCATATTTGTGAGCATGAGGCCCAGATTGTTGGAGTCCCTAGTGGACATATTCATTATTTGGTCAAGTGTGTTTGTATTTATGAAGCCCAGAAATGTCTGTGCATGTAAATTTTAGGCAATGTAGGATTTCCAGTATATAGTGGGCTAATTAAAGTCTCCCATGAGTGGGGTGTTAGGTTGGATGGTAAATGTGTCGAGTAGGTCTAAGTATGCATTGTAAACTTCTTGTGAAATGGAAAGTAAGCTATAACTGGCTAGGATATGGTATGGGATTTTGTCAATGGTGATCTGCATGTGCAGGAACTCCAACATGTCATCATGTTTGACCATGGTAGAGATACTCTTGTTATTGATGTATATTGAGATACCTTCACCTTTATCCCTTGTCTGTGCAGCTACTGGTCTAAAAGTGTGGAAGGTTCTGAAACTTTAAACTGCTGGGGTACTATATGCCACTTTAACCATGTCTTAGTAACTAAACCAATGTCTATTTTCTCAAGTGTGAAGAATGTTTTGAGGGAGTACAGTTTTTTTATTTAGGCTCCTGGCATTGAACAATAACACTTTGATGTTCAGTTGAATTGACTTTTCTATGTTAGTAGGTTTGTCAATTTTGCATTGCCTAATAAAGGCACTGTGGAGGTGAATAACATTTTAGCCAGTATTTAAGCATCTAGAGAGGAAAGGTATAGACCATTCCTGGCAAAGCACCATGCTCTGTTATTCATGTTGTCCTAATCTGGCAAATATTGGATCCCATTAAAATGACAACTAAAAAATAGCCAATTGTTGAAATCAATCATTGTGCTTATACTGTGGTATCATCCTAAGTGATGATAAAATTCTGCTCAATATTAGGCTTATAATAGCATGAGACAGGTTCTGGCATGTAGGTTATGAGACATTCCCTGTGAGCTACAATCCCAAAACCAGAGGATCACAGCACCACTTTGCTGTAGAGTGGTATGGGTGAAAAGCAAAATCACTGTGGTTTTAGATGCCAACCAGACACATGTCACATCACTACAATCCCTAAGGAGAATACAGATACAGATATAGTGGTCCAAGAAAAGAGACAAAAGTAGCAATGATCATTGAAATCACCACACCCAGTGACAACAGTGTCCTGCGTACAGAGTGACACAAAGTCATAAAATATCAGGATTTGCAAGCAAAACTTAGAGCAATGTGGTAGAAAGATACCCAGATAGTTGCAATAGTAGCAGGAGCAACTGGATTTATAAAAAAGAGTCTACAATCATATTTAGATATGCTACCAATACATGTAACGCCATACAAATTGCAGAAGGAATCATTATTGGGCACATTGTGGTTGCTGCAAAGAGCACTTTTGGCTGACATCAAAGAGTGAAACAATACTAATTTCATGTACTTTAATTGTACTTTGACTTAGAAATGGGGTCCATTTCTGTCACAGTATTAGAACCTCAAATGATTTGGACAAATTGAAAAAAAGGGAGAATATAGCTGCTTAGTCATCCTTAGGGATCATTATGATGTGCCATATGTCTGTTTGGCATTTAACACCACAGCAATTTTGCTTTTCAATTGTACTATAGCAAAATGGAACTGTGGGCTTCTGGTTTCAACATTGTATCTTGCAGGGAAATATCTCACAACCTACACACCAGAACCCCCTAAGACACATAGCCTGAAAGCACCATAATGTTTCTCTTCATATAGTCCAGGGAAGAGTATCTCACGTCATTTACACCTACACAGACTATGATGGAATCATACTGGTACCCAGGATAATGACTTAAGTGTGTACATAATTTGGTAGATCCTGGTTCCAAATAAGCAACTAACAGTTATCTTCTCCTTGTTCATCCTAGTAAGAGTCTCTGTGTACTGTAATGTACAATTGTGTCCATGATAGCACCCTGTCTGTAAACTTCCACTTAGAAGACATATTTTCACTGGCAAAGGCTTACCCTATAGCTCTGTATTACCCCTAGGCAATAACTATTTTTGGAAAAACAATGCTTGCATCATGCAATCAAAAATGAACTACATCGCAGTGGTTGTGTGAGTTATCCTGTGATACTGGCTGTTGATATTGTGCGCTGTATACTGCATAAGTACAGATGGACAAGGTTTGAATCCACCTGTGATTGACTACTCTGCGTGTGTGTTTGTCTGTCATGCTGGTAGAAAAGTCTTCCAGTGCATGTAGTATGTGTAGCTGTGTAGTGTTACCGTGTACATCAACCACCTTCTTAATTTTTTAGAAAAATAATGTATGAAAGGATGGTGATATCATCCTTTCAAATGTGTACTGTCACAATTGTAAAACAACATCTTTTGTGTCAGATGTGATTCAGTGTTCTGTACATTGTGATAGATAGTCTGATGAAATCCAGCCATTGCTCCTTGGAATCCTTTGTGTCAGTATATCCATGAATGTGCAGAGGAGTAACAATGTTGCCAGCCATCTGTCTGCTATCTATATGCATGGCTGGGAATTCCTATTGCAACAATTTATGCTCAATTTTCACACAGAAATGATTTCTAGGACAGCGACCATGCCATGACATATCTATGCCAGTGAATTCTAAATTAAATATCATCAACGTCATGTTTAACATAATTTACACACATTATATTGGCTTCTATAGCAAGGGTTTCCGCTACATTTCTAACAATAAGCATAGTTATGATACCCATTTGTATTTAGTGTCACATTCCTAATCAAAATGTTGGGACAAATGGCATTCTGACCCCTCTGTAAAAGTAATTGTAAACTGTATTTGAATGCTGCATCACCTGTCTTATTTATCTTTGATCACTGCACTTACACCTTGTTCCACAGAGAAAGTAAGCTGACAGCTGCATCCCTAATCAAAATGTTGTGACAAGTGGAATTCTGACTCCTTCGGTAATATTATCTGTAAACTGGATTCAAACCCTACATCATCTGCTTTATTTCTCTACGCTCACTGCATTTTCACCTCATGCCAAAGAGAAAGTTACCTAACAGGTGCATTTTCATCACTGAGTGCTATCCAGAGTGCTGATGGCTGTGCACAGGTGTCAGTTTTGTTTGCATTACAGAATGCTGCCCAAACTAAATTGTTCACGTTTTCTTAGGAAATGAAACATTTGCAAGTTGCTGAGTGGAGCACAATTGCAAAATCTATTACAAAAATTGGAAAACATTAGACAAAAATGCTATAAATCAAAGGGTATGAATAGCAATATCCCAAGTAAGAGCTGCATTATGGTGATACATTCATCCTTCTCACTTCTTGCTACATTAGAACGATAATTTCTGGAACACATGAATACTGTAGGTAATGCCAAATAATGGGAAAGTGCAGCTCACAATCTGTTAGCAATACTGAAAATAGTTGTTTCTAACAACAACACAATGATGTAACAAAATGTCTGTACATATGTATTCATACCCCCCCATACAAATTATCACTTATCTAGATATGAAACCTGCATCACCTGTATTCTTTCTCTAAACCTACTTAGCATGCACCTTATAACACAAAGAAAGTTACCTGACAGGCACATTTTTTTTCTACTGAGTAATATCCAGAGTGCTGATATATGTGCACTGGCACCGGGCTCTTTTGAACTACAGAAGGTGGCCCAAAATTAGAATTTTCACTTTTTTCTTCAGTAACAGAACTCTAGTTCACTGCTATAGACCACTTACAGTCTAGAATGAGTAACACTAAATGGCATGCAAATGCTGAACAGAAAAGAAATCAAAATACTTATATAAGAAATAGTATGAAACAAGCAGTTAACATAACCAGTTCTGGTGTTTCCTCAGCTTCATTGTCTTGCAACATGAACTTATGCTCCTTAAATATCATTCATTATTTTTACAGAGCAGTAGCCTCTCTGAATTTGAATAACAGGACACCAAGGCATTAACAATACACATTTGAGATTGAGATATTATCAGTATGGGCAGCAGTCACATTCATATATTGTGAAGAAGAAAATGGGGTTACATATGATCTAGATGTTGCATAGTATCTGTTGACATTACAAGTGCAACAGAACCAAGTTCTGAAAGTTGGCCTGAGTAATTTGCTACTGGATGCATGCATGCCTGTGATATTCATAACCTTTAAGGTAATAATATTTCCTCACATACTACAAAATACAAAATTGCAACACTGCAGCTGTTTCCTTATCTTTATTGTGTAAGCATCATTCCCTTACCTTTGTTTCTCTAATAAAACTGCCATGTGATTTTTTTTGTTGCAGTTGATGTATGTTTCAATGAGTAATGTACTTTCTTAGAATTGCAAATACAGTGTACTCAGATGTGCAATGTGTGGTTATAAGCAACTCATAGAAATATTAGGGATGTTGTTCTTCTAAGTCAGTCAGTATACTCACAGACTTAATTGTAAGTCCAGTTCCATTATATACCTTTCCTAAGTGTATATCAAAGAGTACTAAATGTGAAAATGTGATTGCTCCTGCATTCAGACTAAACAATTGCAAGCTGTTAGCAGGTAACACTTCTCAATGCTCATCCTTGCACTGTTTGGCATGTGCATTCAATTGTGTATGTCCTTACACCATGTTTACCTGTCCTGCACCTAGTGAAGATTGTGGAATTCATAAATGCTAAAGAGTTCACACATCATTTGTATCCTCACAATGATGAAAGGACTAAATATCCACCTGTATAAATGTAATTGTGTAAGTAAAGATATGTATTGTAGGGAGAATGTTTGGCTATAGAGAGCCTGATACTGTTATTTGATTTGAAAACTTGTTGCTACTTTAAAAACTGAGTTGCTGCAAAGGTTTTTTTTTAAACTTGATGTATTTTTGTAATATTGCTGATGGATTGCATTTTAAAATACAATTATTGTCTTACTGTTCGAAATATTCTCAGTAGCTTTTGGCATAGCCATGTATGTCAGTTGTTTGTTGATCCTTATTTTTTTCTAAATAATGCTGATAGTTAATGGGAAGTTTAATCTGGGAAGCTAATCACTTAGTGCAGAAGAATTATTAGCAATGTCATGGATTTTTACATTATTATCACACAAATTGTATTAAGCATGTGTTGTATACCTGGCCACCCTTCATGGAAGTGGATATCACACAGAGTTGTTATCCATTTTTCCTTGAGAGGTGTACATTATTTTTGTTAATGTTAAGATTGTACTATAAAGTTGCAGATATGTTTGCCCTCTTAGCATTTTTTTTAGCAATTCCTTGCTTTGTTTGGCAGTTGTGGGTGGGGTGGGGAAGTTGGTCTGTATTAAGTTGCATGTTCTCATATGAAGCCTTACTTTTTCATGTGTATTGTGTATGATAGACAGATACATTCATATATATGACTGGTTAGTTTATGCATGATGTCACTTTTACAAACTATTTAAATTGGTTCAGTTATATTTGTATTTTATTCTGATGAAGTTCTAAAAGTAAAAAGGAATGAAAGCACTTAATATAACCTTTGTGTCTCCGGTGTGGTGATTTTTTAGCAGCCGTGTGTCTTGGTTTTAAAGAGATTTACTTTTATTTCATAGATATTTTTGTTTTAACAATCATTTTTGGTTTACTTATATATTTTTTCTTTGTTTCCTCAGCACATGTAAACTGCTATACACAGATGCTGATTATGGTGTGATCATTCAGGCACTACATGACCATGGATCAGTCCTCTTAGAGACAGAGATGACAAGTCCTCTCATGACTGTATCTGGGTACAGGTGATCAGTAATGTTAATGTAGTTGGAGGCCATGGATGTACATATTTCAAGACAGAGGGCCAGTGACACAAGCATAGCAGCCAGACATCAGCCCCTGTAATTGCCCATAAATCTATGGCTACTGCGTGTGGTCCTTCTACCGAGCCATCACTGACTGAAACAGAGGAGTTTCTATCCACTATAAGAGGTTCAGACAGCTCAACACAGGCCTCACACAAATTTTTTGATTGTGGGGCTGAGTTGGAATACAACTAAAGTGTAAAAACTGATGATAAGGATGTCCAAGAGTATTTATTGGTAGCAAAGCACAAACACCAAAGCACAACTCTGTTAACCCAGGTTTCGTTCTAATGTGATGGACTTCTTCAGAACAATGAAGTAACCCAAATGGGCCATATAAACACACTTCCAATTATAATGGTGCAATAGATAAACCTGTTTCTAATTGAATACCCAAATTTTAAAGAAACAACACACTTTTTTTAAAAAATTATTGGTCACTTAAAAAAGAAGCCCAAAATATGTCTAAGCTTAAGATATCAAACATAGTAAAGTTACCAATGCCCTAGCGAGACATGTTATGGCAAATTCGGGTCATGAGTTCAGGTTCTGTGTGATACAGCACCTGAGGAAAGATATACAAGGAAAAACTCTAGATATCCATTTGGATATATGTGAGTTAAAATGCCAACTATGGTTAGATGCCCTGAATTTTCCAGGCATTAATGAAAGCATTAATCTAGCACCCATTCTTAAGCTTAGACATATTAGTAAACCATTGTTTAGATTATTTCAGTTCATAATTGGTTTTAGAACTAATATATGTGGAGTGTTTTAGTGGATTTTATTATTGTCATATTTTTGATATTTGTTTACTATGCATTATTTTATGAATGTTCTGACAATGATATTTATGATATGTTTTGGTGGCTTCTTTTTTAAGTGACCAATAATTTAAAAAAAAAAATATTTAAGTGGGTTGTTTCTTTAAAATTTGGGTATGCAATTAGGAACAGGTTTATCCATTGTACCATTATAATTGGAAGTGTTTTTATATGGCCCATTTGGGTTACTTCATTGTTCTGAAGAAGTCCATTACATTAGGACGAAACCTGGGTTAACAGAGTTGTGCTTTGGTGTTTGTGCTTTGCTACCAATAAATACTCTTGGACATCCTTATAATCAGTTTTATTTAGTTTGTGATACAACTAAAGTGTGTCTACTGCAGAACTTCAAGAAATACAACATAATTAAATAATTGTCATTGTAGGTATGTATATGTGTCAAATATTTATATATAGAGAGAGTTAGAGAGAAGGGTGGAATACAAAAGACACTGAGGAAAAATGAGGAGGTTAGAAGAGGGAAGTCAACTAAACATTAAACCTTTGCATGAGATGTATCTTATTTTTCTGCTGTAAATGGATTTTTTTTCCATTTCTTGTGTCATTTGCTTTGTGATGCTTATCATCTGTGTTTCATCTCCAGTTTTATATCACAGCAGCTGTGGCACTCTTTTAGTACAAGCACTTGCACATGATAAGCACACCTTTTGTATTCTTATTAATGTTCAAAAAGTAGAGATGTATGTGTAACTGAAAGGCATTTGTTTTCATTACATTAGCATCTCTTAATTTTTAGTATACATTTCACATAACACAGGTTTGATCATTGTTTAATCTGTTTGTTGTGCTGCTTACTTGATATCATAAGTGATCCTGCCAGTGGCACTGTGGAGCTCATATTGCCAAATGTCAGAGCATTGGTAGCCTCCGATCATGATGGTAGTGATGAGGCATAGTCTGGGGTGCAGGGGGTCAGTCTGATACTGTGGTTATGCCTCCAACATCTCCTACCCCTATTTCAGTCGAAGTTAGTATGCCTATGCATAGCCATGACACAAAGACTACAGACATCAGACAGGTTGAGGATGACACAGTTGATCAAGTAGTGTGGTTACTCCAGTTGCAGAACTGGTTGTTTCTTCCCAAAGCCATCATCAGGGTGAGGTACCATAAACAGACACATTCCACAGGGGCCTCAGAAGAGATAATGCAGTTACTAAACATTGTACATTCTGATACCTGGGACTGCCTGAACTGTATTTGTGACTCCTCAAATAGGATAAGTGACACTTTGGATCAGGAAGTATTTGTAATGGAATGTATGCTAGACAGGAGTTAATATCCACATGGCCATACAGCTGCCTACATCATTTGATGTTAACTGACTTGGCTGTGCAAGATCCCTCTCCCATACTGGAACTACTTCCACTGCTCCATCACTGACTACGGTGTCCACACTCAGATGTGGTAGGCCATGTGGTCATGTTTCAGGATGCTGCCATCATGGCATCTCATTCAGCAGACATCACCCATGCTCATGTAGCACCACAAATTATAGCCAGGGCCATGAAAATACCAGTGTAACACATGACTGTCATAGTTCTTGTGGTTGGGGGTGATGACACTAAAATGACTAGTTTTCCATGCAAGGCTTACACCTGTCCAGGTTACCAGGACATAGTGCAGTGCTTGCCCACACACTATTTATCTATGCAGTACTGTTGACTGCTATGCATATCTTGCTACTGGCCCTGCAAACTTAAGCAGTACATTGGTGTTTTAATTGCATACACTCACATCTTTAGTATCAGGCTTGCCCTCCTGTAACCCCACCCCCTCAACCCTGTGCAAATAACTGTAACTGTGGCCTGTCCTTTGCACATTTCGTAATGACTTAGGGTTGCATATGCCTGATACACAGAGTGGATAGCTAATATTTACTTACTCAAAACCTTGCTTTAATGTAAATGTAAATGTATTACAGAATAAATGTTTTTACTCATTGTTTAAAATCACTTGTAAATTCACTTGTAAATGTTTCTGTAATTGTTGACATTCATTGCATTTCTGTTACTCTTCTTAATAATGCTGTCAAAGTAGATATTTAAGTATTGCTTATTGCTATACTTGTGCAAATGATGCTAATGTTTACATGCTCACTTGTTTATATACAATGCACAGTACTGGGCAAAATACATGCTCACTTGTTTATATACAATGCACAGTACCTGGCAAAATCCATACTAAAGTAATCAGTTATAATATAACTCTCTTTATATATATATATATATATATATATATATATATATATATATATATATATATATATAGGTTCCAAACTTACCTTGTTAATACTACAGATGCAGGATGTGTCCTTGTGGGTTGTTTCTGTCTAATGCTAACAGAACACAACCATTACATGGTCAAGTAAAAGCTGTACAGCACCTCCCTGATTAACTTGTTAAGGTTAGGTCTAGTGTTACATTGTATAATCTGTCATTACAGACCCAACAAATAACAGTGGCAGAATAAAAGATTTGGATCTGCCTGCTGTCCATACTGATAAGATGTCTCTTCCTCTTACAAACTTGGAAAGTAACTAGAATAACAGGTTGTGTGTTCTCTTGCATTTTATCTGAAGGATGCAAACTCTGAAGTGCAAGTTTTTGTCAGTATTCAGTGACTGCAACCCTCCGTGATTTGTCTGAAAACCACAGACTTTATAAAGAACATACCAAACAAATGAGGCAAAAATACAGACATTTTGTGAAAATCTGGATAGTTTAGAAGCATTGCAAGGTGAGTATAAACATAAGGCACTGTATTGCACTGCTTTTCTGACGGTGCTTGTTAAGTGGCTAAGTGCTTTACTGCTTTGAAAGCTGGCAAAACACGGCATTTTTTTTCTTTTTTTCTGTAGCTAGTAGTAGCTGGACCATATAAAGCTCCATGCACTGCAAAGAATTATGATCGGGTCTCCAACCATAACCATAACAATTATATGTTATCAACACAGATGCCAAGATTCACCTCTCGACCTTTGCTCTTGAGGAGAATTTCTTGGTATCTCCACGCATAACAGACCCACCTCTGAGTTACTCACACTATAATGTTTGTATTACAAATGCAGGCAATGCAGCCAAGTACATATTGGTCCAGAGAGTGCAGGATGTGTGTCTTTATAAAAGACACAGTAAGTGCAAACATCCTTTATTTATTTATTGATATTAATGTTGCATATTTAAACACAAGGATTTTTTGTTGCATTTTGTTTAGTTTATATTGTATCTTACTTGATGAGTATGGACATTGCTGACTATGACTTCTCCTGGGTGATACTGCCCAACATGCTATAATCACAGATGCAGTGATCACTGTTGCCTGCCAGATGTCTTGCTCAATAACAGCATTGCCACTAAAACAGCATGAACAATTAAATAGTACCATGGGCAGTTGTTCTCATAGCATACCATTGGTCATGTACATAGATTCCAGTCAAGTCCCAATGATGGTTACAGTTCAGTAGGCCTGGCATTCATGGCATGTCAAGGTCAATTACTGGAGCAAGTTTAGTAACTATATGCATGATTGATTATGGCATTGTGAAAGAGCCGATGCTCACTGTACTATAACCACTACTAGGTCTTGTGCACAATTATTTGTGATGCGCAGATTCCTGTGGATATTAAAAGGATTGTAATTGTGATCCAGGAATAGTGGAAGTTAATATGCGACTCACTGAGATACAGTAAGACAGAAACTGTCATATGTCAGAACATTCCTTGTATCCTGAAGTATAGCAATCTCAGATTTAGTATCTGTCTATCTGTTGCTATCTATTCGCATATCCCCCTACTCTATACATACACACACACACACACACATATAATAAGTATCATGCAGTGCATGGGATGCAGCCATCCATAATGGGAGTGCAGGAGGAACCCCCACCCCCACACACACACACAAACATTCTTTAAAAGAATAACAATTCATTTTAGATTATACTGTTTCTTTTTAGATTTACATTTGTTTTCAAAGTATCAGGACTCATACAACTATGCCTTGCACTTAGTATAGGAGGCCATGACATGGAGAGGGTACCTCAATCCATTGAAATATAGACACTGTTAGTGCTGGTTAAATGATTAGGGCAGCTACTAAACATGGCATCTGGTAGGCAGCTGTGCTGTAGACATTACAGGTCCTGATCAGGTAAGGTTTGATAACATTGAGCATGACATTGGGAGCACCAATCCCTATTATTCCATTGCCATCACAGACATTAGATTTGTAACTATCAGCACCAATGAGCATTAAACTGCATGGATACTAATGCCTACTATAGCTTAGCCATGATAGATGCCGACTGGGTTGCTCTAGATACCAGTGGTCATGGTAGCATGTAAAAATTAGCACACACACTGAGTTATAGTTGTCACTTTTGTCAGCTGAAACAGCATTGCCACTCTCTGCATCATTTATTGCCTGTCCCCTTGTTAAAGTTGCGGCTATAGCGGATATATTTACTAACATTGAATAGTGCGAGTATTACATGAATGCTGGCATATGTTATATATCTGCTTCTCATATGGAAAAATTTACATAATGTAGCTAAGATTCTCGCAATTCTATAACAAAGTATAGCCTTGCATTTAGTGTAGCATGTCGGCTATGAAATATTTACTGGATGGCCTACACAAGTAGTAGCTGCATCCCTTTTTATAAGTCCCTGTTGTGCATTGTTGTGCTGTGTAATGCTGTGTTTTGTGTGTGTGTGTGTGTGTGTGTGTGTGTGTGTGTGTGTGTGTGTGTGTGTGTGTGTGTGTGTGTGTTGCATTTCTAGAATGCTCTGCTGTATGACTACTGTCAGTATGCTGTTGCTGTGCAACTATTAGATACTGTTATTGTGTATACCAAATGACTGCAGATGGGTGTGACTCCCTACATTGATGAGGCTTTCCAGCCTCTGCTAGAGGAAGTTGATGTCCTTTCTTAACATGCCCATTACAGGGCCTGCAAACCATCTCAGCAGACCACCAAATCATTGCACAAAACTTATTGGACAGGTATAGTCACATATGCCCTGCATGATATCTTTTGTCTTTGCATGCTGAGATAACTGTGTCTGCCCAACATTTCCATGTCCTCATCACTAGATTCCACTGATGCCTTGGTAGAAATATTTAGCCTGACAAGTTAGGCGGAATGGATATTGTACAGCCATCAACCACTTTGGGCTGATGTCCTTGTCTGCTATGGGCTCATGAATGCTATTTGTACCAGTACCTGTCTATTTCCATCTAACTCCTGTTCCATAAACCTTGACACGGTTATAAATAGAACGTGCTGGAGGGACAGATTCATCACCCAGAGACTCCCTATGCTGTGGAACAAAATCCCGGTACATGTGAGGCAGAGCACCTCTCTGGTCTTGTTCAAGAGGAATCTTGACCAATGGATGGGAGATTGCAGATATACCCCAGGGATTACTTCAGCGTCACTGCTTGACAGAGGCACAGCAAAATGATAGGCATAGTTTTTATTCAAACTAAAGGGGTGGCGAAAGCCACATAACTATGGGCTAGGCTTATAAATGCCCTTGGGCAGATAGCCTAGTATGAACCTATGAACCTATGAACCTATCTGTCTGGAGTATCTTCCTGGTGACAGTTGCAAACCACAGTCAATAATTTGACTTTACGCTATTTGAGAGGCAGCTGAATGCAGTGCAAATAACAATGTGTATGGTAGATATAGTTTTATATAGATATTCCTTGCAAAAAGTAGTTTATATCTTATCAATTTGTGCTATTCTATAATTCATGGATATTGTAGTGTGTAGGTCTTAAATGTCTCAATATTGTGGCCATTGTCCGTGTATCATGTACAACTATTTTTGCCTGGACATGCTTGTGCCAGAGTTTTAGTTCTTTTTGTTCCACAGTTTATGATAGCAGGTTTTTGCATAACATATTCACATCTAGATGTTGGGCAACAATAACACAGATGTGATTTTACAGCTGTATAACACATGTTCATGGTCATTACATACTATATAGGTGATATAAGGGTCTTATTGATTCAGTATTGCATTATGCCTATATGACAATCAGGACAGATGTTCATGCTACCAGTATACTATCTGCTGCTGCTTTCATGCATATACAAATCATTTAGAATGTATTGTCTGATGACTTGTGTGTAGGCTGTCTTGCAGGCTTCCTTTGCTTGCACTTATGTCCTTCTCATTTTCACCAACTCTCATCATATCTCTTCATAGTTGTACACTGTCTTGCAATGGGGAGAAGATCTCCATCACGCATATATTTTCAGCTTTGTAATGATGTGAATTCTGTGACAACTACAAGGGTCTATATTAGAACATCAAAGTTTCAAAACTTTGAAAGTTCTAATATCGACCACTATTCAGCGAAAGCTGAAAATATCGAAGCAACAGAAAACTGATTTTTTTCCTAGGGAAAGAATTCGGTTGTCCATTTCTGTTGCTTCGGTATTTTCAGCGCTGTGGTGGAAAGTTACGAGTCAGGTTCAGGTAAGTGTGCGATTGAGTGCAGGTTAGGTTAGTTAGGGTTAGGGTGCGGGTTTGGTATGTGTGTGATTGTGTGGACGTGAGGGTTAGGGCGGGTTAGGTGAGTTAGGGTGAAGGCATGGGTTAGATATGTGTGCAATTGTGTGGGCATGAGGGTTAGGGCGGGTTAGGTGAGTAAGGGTTAGGGTGCAGGTCAGGTAAGTGTGCGATTGTGTGGATGTGAGGGTTAGGGCAGGGTAGGTGAGTTAGGGTTAGGGCGCGGGTGAGGTGAGTGTGTGATAGTGATGGACCTTAGGGTTAGGGTTTGGGCTAAGGTAAATGGTTAGTTAGTGGTGTGTGTATAGTTTAGTTTAGGGTTAGGTGTAAGATTTTAGGTGTATCTGTGTGGATTGCTGTTTGTTTGGTGTGCTTGTGTTGTGTGTATGTGTTTTGGATCAGCAAATTTTTTCCCTAGAAAAAAATTTGCTGTTCTGTATGTTTGATGTTTTCAGCTTTCGCTGAATATGGGTCGATATTAGAACATTCGAAGTTTTGAAACTTCAGTGTTCTAATATAGACCTAACTACAATATAGTTTATCACTGCTCACAGTTTTTTGCATGCTGTTTGTTTCCAAATTAAGACTTCCATGTTTTACATATCTCATCTTTTGGTATAGATACAATTTTGTGTCTTCACAGCTGTCCAACAGCTGTACCTGGGATCTGTTTTGCATGCCAGAGTTATTCTACATGTTTGCAGTCTTCTTGGTATTGCATAAATCTCACCTGTCCCACAGTGCCTTTTCATTGTCTTAGTATGCAACACATAATAAATGGCAGCTACTTGTTTGGTGTCATATGCTACATTTGAATCATGGACGTATACCATGGCATCTGTCAAGCATGCACTGCATCTTGATGCAATGATACACGTGATTGTCTGTGAGTCCACCAGGTATTGTGGAGGTAGACATTAATTAAGTGTGATGCTGTATGCAAATGTTGATACACAGTTTAAAATGCAGAATGCTGCACAATGATTCTCTCTGAAGAAAGATTCACACTGAATAGTTCTTTTAAAAAAGAATATATTTAGATTCTGTTTACATCACAATGACAGCAAGATCAATCCCACTGCAGAGATGCTCTCATCAAAAAAAAAAGGAAGCCAATCTGGTGGTCCCCTTCCATAAAAAACTCTACAACAGAAGGAGGAAACTGATGTGGAATAAGGCGAAGTTGCAAGAGTGGAAAATATGCCTTTTTGGCCTCAACAAAAGGTTGAGATCCCTCATCAAATCCTCTAAAGCTAGCTATGAAAACAGAATTGCAGCAGATAGTAAAGACAACCCTAAGGCCTTCTATAGTTATGTAAAAAATCTCCACGGCAATACCCAGATTTGCTCTGAGCCTACTGCACAATGGTACCTTCTATACCAAGGCAACAGATATTGCCAATATACTGGCTGACAGATTCAGTGCTAACTTTACCCCCCCCCCCCAAAGGACCAATCATAATACCAATAGATTGCCAGGCACTCTGTATTACTGCAGCATAGGTTAAAACAGCACTGTCCAAAGCCAAGAATACAGCTTCTATGGGACCTGACAATATCCCTGGCTGTTTTCTACATGAACTATAGAGTGAACTGACATCTCACCTGTGTGCCCTGTTCAATCACAGCCTCACCTCAGGCTTTGCCTCTACCAAATGGTGCACTGCTACAGTCATCCCTCTGCACAAAGGAGGAGCGACTACAGACCCCAGGAATTATTGCCTAATTAGCCAGACAAGTCTGATATGCAAAGCTATGGAACACATCATCATGGAACTAATAAGCAAGGATATAGGGAGTCTCCAAACTCTGGATCCTACACAGTTTGGTTTTGTGAAGGATAGATCATGCCTGCTCAACTTGGTTGACGTCTTTGAGTCAGTCACCAGAGCTGTGGATGAAGGCAAGGTGATTCATACAGACTATCTTGATCTGGCCAAGGCCTTTGATACCATTCCCCACTCAGGAATCATAGAAAAACTCACTAAACTATGCATCAACCCCTATATCACAAGGTGGGTTGTAAACTGGCTCACAGATAGAACCTACATTGTGAAAGTACCTGACTCCAAGTCAGACTGCTGACCAGTCATGAGTGGAGTCCCATAGGGTTCGGTCCTGGGTCCTCTCCTGTTTGGTATCTATGTCTCTGAAGTCCAGGCCAACATGAAGGGTTACTAGCTGACAAAGTTCACAGACGATTGCAAGTTGAGAACTATTATTAACTCCCCAATTGATGTTGACATCCTACAGAAAGGCCCCAATGACACCAATGACTGGTGTCAGAACCATCACCTTAAGCTCAATGCCAAAAAATGTGTCGTCATCCCCTTGGGAAAAACCCATTTCCCTTGAATTACCACATTGATGGTAGTCCACTGAACACAGAAGGCGTTTTAAGAGATCTGGGAACACAGGTTGACAGCAACCTCTCTTTTGACCACCACATTGCCACTGTGGTCAGAAAGTCCTTCTATGTGGCACATCTCATTACTAAGGGTTTTGCATCCAAGAAGAAAGAGATTGTCGCCCTCTACTCTTCCCTCATTAGGCCAATAATCATGTACAATGCCCCACTTGGCATGTACCTCAAAGACACTTGCAACAACTGGAGAGGCCGCAAAAGTACCTTACAAAGAAGATCCTAAGCCTTAAATGCTTGTCCTATATGGACAGACTCAAAAAACTCCAACTATTCTCTGTTTAATATCACCTACTTAGAGGCAATCTCTGCTTGACTTACAAAGCCATGTCTGACCCAGCTTGGTTAGAAATGCTACATCTAAAGAAATTCCAGTCCCTCCTCAACACACTCCAGAGACTTCAACCTCATTACCACAATCAACAGAACATACTGGAGGAACCCAGAGACTGCCAATGCTAAGGAAGCACCTCACTGACCTTCTTCAAGAGAAATCTTGTTGAATGGATGGGAAATAGAAAATTCACCCTGGGGATCACTCCAGTGGCTCTACTCGACAAAGGCACTGGGAACTAAGGTCTGGTGGCAGGATGCCAGAGTAATCCTACGGGCTAGGCTTGTAAAGGCTCCAGGGTTATTAGCCTAATACACACCTATGAACCTATGCATGAGAAAGGTATAATAAAAGTGTATAATATATTACTGATGTGGATCTAACCTGATTCTTAGTTAAATAAAAGTGACACATTTTAATTTTAGTTTTTGTTGATGAATTAATCTGCTTGAGTTGTGGAAACAGATGTCATGACTTTGACCATAATGAATAACTGATGCTAAGATAAAAAAAAGATCCCTAAGTTGGCAAATGGGACAAGAACAGACAGGCACTATCACTGCACATTGGTGTTTACTTGTTTTGGAGATCCTGTAAACTAGCAATTACTATCCAGTTGTATACTTGCCTTTGGAAAGTCATCTGAAACAAATTGTAAAGGTCTATTTTAACTTTATTTTTACCAATTTTTTTTTCTACTGGGAATTTTTTTAAGTAAGTCCCTCATAAAGTATCTGCTCTGTATAATATTTAAAGCATTCAGCATCTATCTAACTATAAGCATGTGTGTGTGTGTGTGTGTGTGTGTGTGTGTGTGTGTGTGTGTGTGCGCATATTCATATGTATATTTTATTTATATATATATATATATATATATATATATATATATATTATATATATATATATATATATATATATATATATATATATATGTATGTATATATATATATATATATATATATATATATATATATATATACATATGTGTGTATATCTATCAATATGTATACACAGACATATATAGATGTAGATATAGATTCAGATTTAAATATAGACAGAGATACTCACACATATGCACAAGTATAAACAGATAGATAGATAGATAGATAGATAGATAGATAGATAGATAGATAGATAGATATGTGGATGATGTCCATCTGGCTTGTGCCCCTTATAACAGCAGGGATAATGAAAAAATATGTTTTCCAAGCAGTAGACAGGCCCTTTTTAAAGTTTATCATTCTTGCCAGAACCAAAGAAGGCATTTGCATTAAAATGGAGTTTACAGCACCACCAGGCATGGCCAGCAAAAATACTTAAACTGAAATGGTTCTAATGTATTATCATGACAAGCTTGAACTTTCACAATGTAAAAAGTAGATTAGTTGGGTACTATTGGAGTCAGCCTAGATGAAACTAAAGTGAAATTATACTGAATCAGGTAATAAGTGCTGAAGAAGGTGACACCCTAAAACATGAAAATCAGTGTTTTTTTCACTTGCTTTGATCAATTTATATGTCAGGGATTAGTGGCAGCACTAATGAGATTAAAAAGTCTGCAAATTCTTCACTTCCTTTGGATTTCTGTGCAGAAAATGGTTTTAATTCCAGCAGTGATGTGCACACCAGTCACATTGTATTCATCTGCATTTTGTGAGACTTCAAATGTAGGACAATTCTTTACAAGATCCTGCTTTTAAGAACAGTTCTGCACATAGAACTAACTGTGGTAAAGCATTGTTTTGCTTTGCATGTGCTACCCTACCCAAAAAATAAGATCATAAAGTTTGGTAACATGTCATCTCAAAGAAAGTATGAAACAAAGACTGTTTTATATCAGTGAAACATGCATCTCAACTTCTTAGAGCAAGAAATCTGGACAAAGCCTAAAATAAATGGGGGGGGGGGGCTAATCAGGGAGAGATTTTAAATATTGCACTTATAAACTTAGAAAGAAAACCACTAATTTTATGAGGAACAGACTAAACATATGAGGCAAAAATCTGGACATTCTGCAAAAATCTAGGCAGTTGAGAGGTCTAAGTGAAGATGTGTAAAACGGATGCAGTTTCTTTTACGTAGGAGGCTCAGAAATGGTGAAGGAAGTCAAAATACTTGAGTCATACATATTACAATTTTTCTTAGATATAGAAAATAACAGATAATGAAGAAGGACAACTGTTTTCATTTCCACAGTATAACTGTTTAGACTGCTATACAGTTGCAGTTAAGTATTCCTTGCTCTGACAAAAGCCTACTGCTTAAGGTTTTGGCTGCTGCTGCTGCCACCTTGTAGTCAAGTTCAGAATTGCATATTATCCTCATTGTGTTGTAATTAACAAATGACCTGAAGATTTTTCCATCAACCTGAGTGGTGGATTTAGGCAATGTGGAAAAGGACCAGATTAAGTCAAAATTATCTGTACTTGTACCCAGCTGAACAGTATTTTCCAGTCAGTCTGATTGCCTGATATGTTACAAAAGAGTGCTTGTATGTTGCATGGCACATTACTTTAAAATTAGTTTAGTGATATAGAGCTCATATGATCATAGGAAGTTACTAGGCTATTGGCCCTAAGGCCCTTATGAGCCTAGCTAAGAATTTACCCCATGTTCCAGCAAGTCAACACCCTATGCTGCTGTCCAGCAGGGACACAGGTGGAATCCCAGGAATGTATTTTCTGTTCCCCATCCAGTTATCCAGGTTGCACTTATAGGATCATAGGAAGTTACTAGGCTATTGTTTCATAGGTAATACTAGGTTAACTGTCTTTGCAGGCCATTTTAGGCCTAGCCAATTACCCCATGTAAGCAAGAATATGATATTGATACTTTTCTGATAGAGACAATGTGATACTTTGACAGGCCCGTCTACCAGTGAAAGTTTCTGATAGAGACAATTTGATACTTTGACAAGCCCGTCTACCAGTGATAGTTTAAAATGAGTGTAATGATGTCAGGTAGTGTCAGCTGTGCCAGGGGGAGTAGGGTAGTGCATGTCTAACATATGCCAACATAGCTAACTGGAGTTTTGTAAAGAATTATATGTCATTTGACTATCAAACTGATTGGTACAGATGCATGTGATAAAAATGTATTTGTAAAATCACTTGTGTTAAAAAGGTATCAACAGTGGGCCCTGCTGGACAGAAAATAAATAGAAATGTATGCCAGATTATATTGTTGTAACAGATTAAATGTATATATTTTAATAGAAGCTGAGAAGGGAAGGTAAGTTCATCCCAGCTAACCTTTAGAAAAATAGCCTGAATTTAAATGATTTGGTTTAGGCCATAAAGATTTTATCTCACAGGTTTAAATGCAACCTTAGGTGTAATGTCTGTGAAAAGCCTGGGCAGGGATCCTGCTCTATTGCCCTTAGTGTTGAATTAATTGCTACTCTGGGGTGCCATACAATGGCTTTTAGTTTCTGCAGGAAGGGTGGAAGTGTTGGAATTGTTTTACAGTTTTCTGATGTTGTAATAAACTTTAGCTAAAGTTCTATGTGTGTATTGTGACACATCAGTGCCAGGTCCTGGCTCATTTTCTAGTGAGAGGGTAGAGTGAGAACCACAGTGTCAAGTGACTTGATGTGATGTCATTCTGTAGCCAGCACTAAAATTGTATTTGAATACTAGTGAGAGATATGAAAAGTGCACTCTGTTTTTGGAACTGAAAAGATACTCATCCACTTTCATCAGTCTTGCTTTGCTTTAGTTAAGTAACTAGGGAACAGTAATTCTTTGGCTCATTAAAAAATATAGTGAGATTAGCTGCACATTTTTTTTTCTGTATCTCTCTGTGTCTTTCCATCTGTGTTGTTTTTTTTTATATTTCCTGTGATTGAAACACTGGTATTTATTGTAAATAGATATTCAGCATTTTCATGCTTTCTTCTTTATTTGTTATTAAATATATATATATATATATATATATATATATATATATATATATATATATATATATATATATGGGTCTACCTGATATGGTCGACAGCTCATATGATCGACACCAGAACACTGACAGCTCAAAACACTGAAAGCTCATTTGACTGACAGCTCATTTGGTCGACACGTGAAACCAAAGGATTATGCCCTTCCCCCACTGTAGGGCGACCCTGGAGGTGGAATAATAAGTTTGGGGGGGTTTGGGGGGTGAAGCCCCCCACATATGTCATAAATTGTAAACATACATATGGATACAGTGAACTGAGTTGACTACATTCATGTACATAATATGGGGGGCTGTGCCCCCCACACCCCCCCAAACTTATTATTCCTACTCCAGGATCACCCTACAGTGGGGGAAGGGTGTAATCCTTTGGTTTCATGTGTCAACCAAATGAGCTGTCGATCAAATAAGCTTTCAATGTTTTGAGCTGTCAGTGTTCTGGTGTCAGTGTTTTGGTTTTCGATCATATGAGCTGTCGACCATATCAGGTAGTCCCATATATATATATATATATATATATATATATATATATACATATATATATATATATATATATATATATATATATATATATATATAGATATATATATATATAGATATATATATATATATATACCTTTCATTGTGGCTGGTCTTTTCAAAAATATTTAACCTTTGAGACTACATTTATTTAGTGGCACTGTGGCTCCATGTTCCTTAAAGTCTGGCTGCTTGGTTAAACACTACCATTTGTAACAGTATTAATTTCAATAAGCGTAATTGGGTACCCTGGTAAAAGTCTTAAAGTACTTAGCTTTATGTGTTCTGGTGGCAGGAAATCTACCTAATATTCTGGGTGGGGGTGGCAGAGTGGGTACGCTGTGCCAGCCTTTCCCAGATGTGTGTGTGTGTGTCTGTGTTCATAGGTTGCTACTAGGCCATCCCTAGGGCCTATACAAGCCTAGCCATAACAATTCCCTGGCTATTTCTTCTCACACTATTTACTTCCCTGGACCCCTGTCTAGCAGGGTGACTGACGTGATCCCCGGGATGAATTTCCTTTCTCCCATCCAATCATCAAGGTTCCCTTTGAAGAGGGCCAAAGAGGCACTCTGCTTGACATGTATGGGCAGTCTATTCAAGAGTATGGGGAGTCTCTGGGTCAGGAACCTATCCCTCCAGCATGTTTTGTTTATTGTGATGACAAGGTTTAGATCTCTGGAATGTGTGGCTCTGAGGGATTGGGATTTGTTTAAGTGTAGCATGTCCAACAGCTCAGGGTTTGACCTGGCCTTGTATGTTAAGCAGAGATCGCCTCGGAGTAGACGATAAGCTGGGCATTAATCCCTACGTCACTTGATGGGTTGCCAACTGGCTTACTGACAGAACCCACACTCTAAAAGTACCTGACTCCAAATCCAGCTCCAGACAAGTGACAAGTGGAGTACCTCAGGGTTCAGCCCTGGGACATCTCTTGTTTGGCATCTACTTCTCTGAAGTACATGCCAACACTAAGGGCCTTTGTGTGTGTAAAAAGCAAAGCTCAAAGAGAGTGTGTGTGACAGCTACTTTGAACAGGAACACTGAGAGCACTGATTTCACAGAGGGGGTGATGGAGGATTTAACTTGGAACACCCAGGTCAGCTCTATAGTGTTCAGTGGTGAGTCTTATTTGTGGCCTGGAGAGGAAGCCCAGCCACTGGACTGGAATGTGCATTCACTGTGTGCTTGTAAGGGAAATTGTACTTGGTCCAGAGGGCTGAATATGAAAATACTGTGTGTGTCTATTTTTCTCACAATGAACATTCCCCACCGGTGTCAGTGGCGAGGATTGAGGCTCCTTGATTACTGGTCCAGAGGAGGGGATGTCACAAGGAGCACCAGGGAAAATGCTATTTTGCCAATGATGTTTGACTTTCTGATAAGTTATCTTGCTGTATGGGACACAGGCAGATATTTCATATGATTACATGCAATAGCTAACATTTGTTGAATGATTGCAAGCAGAAATACATATATTGATAAACAGAGACATGTACACCCTACACAAAGCATGACAATTTGTTGGCCCCACAACCTGCTTGGTTCATGCTGGTCTGTAACTTTTTGTGGACAGCAATAGGAACAGAGGCTAAAAAGCTGATTCAATCACATAATAAATTCTGTTAGTTAGCCAGCTTTGTTGGCTGAGGAAAGTATGTCTCGGGTGACTAGAGTATGATTAGCTATTGTGACTTATATGTATAGTATATATATATATATATATATATATATATATATATATATATATATATATATATATATATATACATAGAGAGAGAGAGAGAGAGAGAGCTATATGCAAAGCTATGTATATATATATATATATATACATACATATTATGGAACAGGTGCACATTATTGTAAGTAGGGTACAGAGGGAAGCAGCATGGAGAAGGTGCAAGTATGAAGGAGGATACAGAGATGACACCAATGACAGAAATGCAAATATAATGGAGACAGAGAATAACAAAGAAAGTAGTAAAACAAAACATCTGAGGAAAGGAGAGGTTACTGGCTCACCCCTCTTCACTTTGAGGGTATGGGAGTTCAAACCTAGGGTGCACAGTCCCATAGTTGAATCCCCAGTCGTGGCCAGAGATCCCATAGAAGTGCTGGCTTCAAGGTGCAAGATTGCTTTGCAGAGTTATATAATTCACTGGAGTGAGTGAGTGAGTGAGTGAGTGAGTGAGTGAGTGAGTGAGTGAGTGAGTGAGTGAGTGAGTGAGTGAGTGAGTGAGTGAGTGAGTGAGTGAGTGAGTGAGTAACAAATCTTGGCTGGAACTCATTGCATATGCCAAATCCTTGCATGTTGCTAGGTATGCACTATGGATTAGGACAATGTAAGCTAAAATCTACATTGCTTCCTAAATAATGTCCCAACTCTTATTTGGCTCTCACTTCAATGAAGAGGAACAAAAAGACAGTTGGCAAATAGGGATGCTGCTGGTTGTAAAGCAGCAGTTGATAAAAAAATGTTATGAAATTACAGTTTGAGGCACAAAATGGGCAGATGCCCTATTTTAGAACTATAGTTTGTTTTTGTGAGGAAATGTTCATTTAAATAGGTTGTTACTTTAAGTTTTGTCCTTACATTAACACTACAAAGAGTTACCTGATGAAAAAAATACCAAATTCATATTATCAGAGTTAACTTTTAACGTTAAAATAAAATGGAAGGGCACTTTCTAGATTAGAACGACCCTTATTGTCTGCTAAAATTAAGTGATAATTTGCTTGAACTAATCATAATTAAAATGCAATTGTCGGAAGCAGCTGAAATTTGTGCCAGCTTAACTCTATACTGCATAGGAATTAATGGCTAAAGTCCAATGTGTTCACAACCTGTGACACAAATGCTTGTGACAGATCCAGTGAAATATAATATGGTATATTTTAGGCTTGGACAAAAACCCATTTTATCTATCTAGAAATTTATTTTTTTATTTATTTTACTGTACATTTCATAATTAGTACAGCCTATCTGTGCGAGACCTTTCTCAGCACAGGCCGTGGGAGAAAAGCACAGTTGTAAAACATGCAAAAAAAATTTTTATGGTGGAAAACTTAGCATAATACAAGCAAGAATACATTTAGGTGTATATAGAACAGGTGGTTAAGTATGGTCAGTTATCACACACAATCTGTCATAATTATAATACAATTTAGGAATTAAATCAATAAAGACATGGACTTATTGGTATTACAGTGTAATCAGTAGAGTTGATAAGAAATTGGATGAAACGGTTGTTATATACAGAACAGCAAATGCAGACAAGGGTCTAGAGAGGGAAACCATTTACTCTGCATTGAAAGATTGGGCTATAGAAACTTAAAACAGAAGCCACATAATGGAGAAAGGCAGATAGTGACTGACAACATGGTATAAATGGTAAGAAATGTTATCATAATGTTTGTTCATTGCATACGTAAAAGACAGAAAGACCTTTAGACTCCCTAAAATTGTATGGAAGTGCATTCCAAGCCTCAACTGCTCTTTCAAAGAATTACTTTATGGTCCAATTTGAGCTACACAAGGTTCTCCCTAAACTAACTTAATTTCTGTTATATTCCTTCTTATCTCTAATATAAATGGTCCCACAGAGACCCATCCTCTGTGCTCTTGTGAAGTTGGAGAAGGACCCCTCTTCTTTGCCTATATTGAAAATGTCCCCAAATAATCTAGTCAATCATTATAACTCAGACCTCCACATTTTTTAGTTAATTTTGTACAGCTTTGTTGTACTCCAAGCTTTTGCCGATATACTTGAAAGCAAGCAGACAATAAGAGCCAACATATTCTAACCTAGTAAGAATTAGACTGCAGAAAGTGTTTTTATTACTTCTGGCAATCTTGAGTTCATATATCTTTGAATATAGTCCATTTGCCTATGGCACACGTTGTCTGTATGAACTTTAAAATTCAGGGCTGGGTATTAAGAAAGAAGCCTAATTTAATTATGAGTGACAGTAGAGTGAAGTGACCTGATAGGGATTAGGTATGCAGAAAAGCTGGCTTAGCACAGACATATCTGAGATAGCGCTGCATAATAAAGGCTTGCTATTGGAAAAACAGCAATCACAGTACAAGTGAATGAACCACACTGTGACTGATCACATGATCTGGGGACATCAGAATGCAGGTGATATGCATGATGCTACATGCATTCACACTCACATTGAAGCACTGCATAGTTGCAACATAGGCACCATTAGGACCCTATGCTTTAGCCAACAGTGAAGTGCCAACCAGTTTTATTATATAAATGTGAAGGAACAGGGATAATGGGATGGTCAGAAAGAAGGAAAAACAAACAGAGGAACACACAATGACAATGGAAACGGAAAAGTTATGTAGGAAGGGAAAAGTTATGTAGGGGTGACAAGAAGGATATACATACTGTTTTATAAATAACGTAGAGGAAGAAGTAGCATGGCGTAGGTGAGAGTATATGGAGGTATATGGATGGTAGCAGGGACAGAACAACAATCATAACACAGGCAGAGACTGACAAGGGAAGTAGTGAAACAAAAGGGGGCAACAATGGCAAAATGCAGAATTAATGAGGGCGAACAACTGATTATTTAGAAGATTGGACTACAAACAAGAGATGAGGACTGACATAACAGTAAGAAGAAAACCATGTTAGAGAAAAGACGGGATGAGAATGGCTACCAAGCTTGCCCAGAACGAACCCCTGAGAAGGAAATTGCATCCATGGATAATATCATGGGCAACCTCTATTTCTGGCGGCCTTATGGTGAGGGTTGGTTTGTTATACAACTCTACCAGCCACATAAGGAGGCACTTCATGGAATAATGTAAGTGTCCAACTGCTGGTCCACCTCATTACTTACTAGGTGCTCAAACTTATGTTGGGTGATCCAGAAATGCCTCTCTGCACCACTGTTCTACGGGGGCCATACACCATACACTAGAGAAGCAGCAAAAGAGGCCATTGGAAAGCCAACCATTCTGACTTTCACAAGATCACCTTCATCAGCTTGCTGAGAGGAGTGGTGACTACTACAAACCCAGTGGTCAGCACAGTGGCTGGTGCAGGCCATGGCGGATTCTACCTCACCTCTGCTTGCTCCATAGCCAGCCCTGCAGACAAAAAGAAAATAAATGGAGAAAAACAAAACAATGAAGGGAGATACCTTAAAAATAATCAAAAGAGAGCAAAACTAGAAACAAATGCAATGGTCAGTGTTATGTGGTAAAATTTATTAAAACAGGACCTGAAAGGATAGAAAAATTCAGCAAAGTAATAATAAACAATATCAGTATCGCACATTATTATAAAACAGATAATGACTCAAGCACACTGATGAAGGTTTAAAGGGTACAGTTTATTAGTGGAGGAAAAATAAGTTAAAAGTCACAGAACAACTAAGCAGTGGTAATTGCAAATATCACTGCTCACAATAACTCTTAACTGTACCTGATGTCACAGAATGTCCCTGTATTTTCATTGCATCTTTGGACTGCTCCTTATATGAAATTTGGTTATCAAAATAAATTATCTAAGATAATAGTTACTAAATCATAATAGATATTTGAGTTTCAAACTTCAGGTCTTTTCCAAAATTACATGCTAATGCAAAACCTGACATTCAACCAACTTTCTAAGTATATAAGACATTTTTTTTAATGTCCACCATTCAGCCTTTGTCACTCATTATTTCTTGGATTTGTCACTGATTCTTGTGCAAAGAGGTTGAGAGAATCACTGCTTGCCAGAGTGGGTGATGTCAGTGGCATCAGTCACCACCTTGACAAGAGTATGCCAAGCGTCGACTTTATATAGGCAACATTCATAATCCCATAGCAAACTTCATATAGTGAGAAGCAACAGGTTAAAAATACTTGTCATTCCCTACTGCATTAAGCAGGAGCCCTGCCAGTGCTTGGTCCTGTTAAGGCCATGTGCACTCATCAGGTCAAATCCAGGAGTGAAAATGATAGCCAGGGTGCTATACCAGGTGAAATATTGTGGACAACAGTTGATTTGCAGTAACATGCAGCACAGTAGCTTGATGCCCATTTATAGGTTAATAGCTATATACTAAGCTAATGACCCTCAGGCCCTTATAAGCCTAACCTTGTAATCCAACCCAGTTGTGCCCCTATGTGTCATGGGTGTTTATTAGGAGGGGTATGTTAGTCAGAAAGTTTCTAGACTTTATGTTTAGTGGGCATGCTAGTTTCTACATTACTGTCTGTCTCTATCAGAGACATGGGGACAGACCTAGGGAGACTTTCCAATTTCCAATCCAATGGTCAAGGTTGCACTTAAATAGAGTTAAGAATAGACTCTGCTTCACATGGATGAAGAGCCAGTTCCAAAGCATGGGAATCCTCTGAGATACCAATCTGTCTTATCAACATGTTTTATTTAAGTCGCTAGCAAAATTTAAATCCTTGGACCTAGTGGTTCTGATGTTGTTCACTTTGCAGATGTGCAAGAGGTCCATCAGAGCTGAATCTGAGGTTGCCTTGCATGATAGGCATAGATTGCCTCTCAGTAATGTATAGGAGATAGGGAATAGAGATAGTCTTTTAGGTGGTCCATATAGGATCATGTGTTTATAACCTGGATTTGCCTGGTAAAGAACCTTTGTGGGTATTCCAGCTGCTGCAATTTATCTAGTGAGATACATTTCAAAAGGGGACATTATACTCATTGATAGGCCTGATATGGGCCAAATAAAGTGGCACTGCGACAGGAGTATGATAGGCTGGGTAGCTCAAGCTGACAGAGCACAGAGAACAGCTAGGACAGGTTGCAGTCCTGTCAGAGGTGTTCATCCATTTAGAAAACAAAAACAAAAGTAGGTGAGCAGATTACAGTCCTGGAGGGGGGCAGCCAGCCTGGGTACAGGGTCAACATACCCTTTCAGTTACAGTATGGTATGTAGTTGACTAAATATTGTTGCATATTTATGCATACAGCACGACTGGCTAATAGAGATGATGAGTCTTCAGTACACTAATCATCCACCACACTATCGACAGAGTCATACTGGACAGTATATATGGCACACATGCTTACAGCAGCCATAGTCTAGTACAATATCATGCAGTATGCATAGGCCTGTAACTACAGGACAACGAGGAAGTATGTTTTGGCTAATGACCTGTAGTGCATAAATACCCTGTTCTACATGTGTACCCATAAGTGCAGATGGCCTGTCATGTGACCAAGAGAATGCAAGGGGCTGGAGAACTTTATCAGAGGAGACTGAGGTGTAACTCCAACCTCTGTACACATATGGCTGTCATGTCCTTCACAAGGATAAAGAAGACAAGTCCTTCTAGGACCAGGTGTAGCAGGGGTTAGTGCAGAACATTAGTATAGTGGGTGGTCATATGAGGACAATGGTACAAGTAAGGATTGGTGCAGAACATTAGCATAGTGGGTGGCCATAGGAGGATAATGGTACAAGCAGGGATTGGTGCATAACATTAGTATAGTAAGTGGCCATAGGAGGACAATGGTACAAGTAGGAATTGGTGCAGAGCATTAGTATAGTGGGTGGCCATAGGAGGGCAATGATACAGGTAGGTATTTGTGCAGAACATTAGTATAGTGGGTGGCCATAGGAGGACTATGGTACAGGTAGGAATTGGTGCAGAACATTAGTATAGTGGGTGGCCATAGGAGGACAATGGTACAGGTACGGATTGGTGCAGAACATTAGTATAGTGGGTGGCCATAGGAGGAGAATGGTACAAGCAGGGATTGGTGCAGAAGCATTAGTATAGTTGGTGGCCATAGGAGGACAATGGTACAGGTAGGGATTGGTGCAGAACATTAGTATAGTGGGTGGTTATAGGAGGAGAATGGTACAAGCAGGGATTGGTGCAGAACCATTAGTATAGTGGGTGGCCATAGGAGGAATATGGTATGGGTAGGGATTGGTGCAGAACATTAGTATAGTGGGTGGCCACAGGACAACAATGGTACAGAGACACTGCAGGAGCCCTGATATGCTGGTGCACACCAAGACCAAGGCTCTGGAGATAGCCAGGGACATCTCAAAGATACTGAAGAACTGATGTCTTACATCAGTGGTGACAGAAAGAGAACCATTGTATTTGGTAGAAGAATGGATGTGGGAACTGGGTGTGTGACCACTTTTTGAATGTCTATAGTTGATGCCCAACTAAGTAGCGATGTGTACCATTCCTGTAAAATATTGCCTGACACCTGTGCACCTGGAGGAATCACGGGCTGCAGCAGAAACAACCTACTCCACAAAGTACTTCTGCTAAAGTGTCTTCAGGGGATTCCTCAAGTGAATAGTGGCACATGTCATTCCTATAGAAGACTGCCTACCACCTGTGCATGGTTTATTCAGACATTTACATCGACATCTATGTCAACCTAGGACATCAGGCCCACAACACGGACAACATACACATGTAGCAGATGCCAGTCCTGTATCGCATTGCCTAGTACCTCTGCATGGTTTACACATCCATATTTATCTGCACATCTGTCACCTAGGGACAACAGAGTTTCAACCAAACCAACCAGTACTGCAATGTATGTATATGCCCATAGCTTATGTATATTATTGTCATGTTGCAGTCTGTGTGCTGCATGTTGATTGGAGTCATGAACATGAATGGTCATTACCACAGGTAGGTTATGTGCATGCATCTGCAAACTGGTGCAGTGTTTAAGGTTGTGAGCTATGGTACAGGGTTTGATTCCCTCAGCCCTCTTTTATGTGGATGGCATAATGGGTAAGGTCTTCAACTGACATCCACAAGATACAGGGTTTGATTCTGACTTTGAGTTATTGGATAGGCTTAAAATGGTCTTTCAGAGCAGTTAGCCTTGTACTCAGCTATGAGCATATCTTCTATGAACATTCATTCATGGGTTCTACTGGTAGATGATCCATGCATGGTTTATTATATATAATGTGTATGCATGCCATCTGTTGACAATGATGACAGCATGCATCTGCCACATTCCGAGGGCACAGTGGCAATGCAAGCAATGATAATAGAGGAGATAGCACTACCATCTCCCATGGTTGAGGGGACTGAGGAGGTCCAGCATGAACCACTGGCATCACCTGGTATTCATGTAGGTTGTCTAGTCAGTGTCAAATCACACACCTGTTACAAAGCCTGCAATACCACAGATAGAATAAGAGGGCTGCACAACTTCCAAGATGTGCATACATATTATTTAAGAGAGTGGTATATATAACTATCACCATGGGCTGTTACCTTTGGCAAAAGTCAGTGGAAGTACAGGTCTGTGATCCATGCAAGTATGTATGCTAATTAGACCTTATTAGAGTTGCTTAGTGCACTGTGTGGCGTGCACAAAGACCCTTTATCCAGTACAGGGACTACAGAACATTCTCCATCATAGGCAAAGTGCCACCTTATATATAGACCTGGAAAAGAAAAGTCCATTGCAAGCAGTGTTTGCCCACTTAGCAAACCACTTGACATCCAGTAGTGTACCTGTATGAATGTGGGGACATTGATGCCATGGTTATGGTAAGGAATCCGAGCTCACTGCATGTGTGCTCACCACGTCAACAAGGACAGCACAGATCATTTCCAAGATGGCCACCCTATCTGCACTGCTTATGACTGCCTTCACTCCATCTGTGAGCATTCTTCTGGATGTGGCCACTGCTTGACCATCTTCAATGTGATCTCCCATCCTGGCCATAGATGTTTCCATGCCCATGTTTGATGTACATACACTTCCATTCTAGGCACACTCCACTGGTCAAATCCACTGAGTGTCTTACAGTTCAGTGCCAGCCCAATTTCCTATAGCCTTACTATGGGTAACACCTACCCATGCCTTGGGATGGCATAGTGGATGCAATCATACTGCTAGATCATAACAGGGGAAGATCACAGCAATATTGCTATATCTGCACCTGATGTGCTATGCCAGCCCTTGGACCAGCTGCCTCCAGATCTGACACTAAGAAGCTTAAGGGACACCTATATTCTGTGTCCCACCCATGGAAGCTCAATCCTATCATTGAAGGTAGTGATCACCAACTTCCCACAGTCCCCGAGAATCATATAAAATTACCAGAGATGATGTTTATAACCCCTCCACCTATGCTAGCCTTACTGTCTCCTGCCACTTTGTCCTATCTTGTGCAAATGATGATGACTGTGTCCTGTTTATTTCTTTAGCAAATGTGAGAATGGTAATGTCTAAAGCACAACATGATCAGTTAATGCAGTATAGTAATACAGATCATGGGTGTGTAAAATGCATCCATCAGTTTGTTTCTGTTTTTGTCTTGTCATGGTCCATAACCTTGGACTAGAAGCCACATTATTGCCAGTACCATCATGGAGTGTGCCTACCTCTGCCTTGCATAAAGATCTATTTCAACTAGTTCCTCTAGTGACTCCTTGCCTGGTCCTTCTTGACTACCGCTACAGACATATCAGCCAGTGCAGTTCGGCTCCCCTTGTAACTGATTTCATAAGAGTATTTAATGCAGAATGGCAGATACCACAAATATATTGCACTAAATCTATGGAGTTTACTGCAGTGTGACATAGATGTATCCAGACAGTAGAAGGGGGTCTTCATTACTCTGAACATATGTCCATTTATGCTCGATGTCAGTGACAGCAGTGTTGTATATCATTTCTGTCATGGACAGGAGGCTATGAATGGAGTTATCTGCCATGGTTTCCAAGACATAAACAGTATCACTTGCAACATACAACAGCAAACACCATCATAAGGGATTTGCTACCTACATTCATGGGCATGGACTTTCCTGGCCTCTATGATTGTCCATGTGTGCAGCTACCAGCTCGATATCTCTGTTGAAATTCACCTCACACAGCATACTGGCAAAGATTGCATTTGTGCTTGATATGCGAGCCATGGGAACTGCATAGATTGCACACAGACATTGCATATAATACCCTGTATACTGCACATCACTTAACATTTGATGATGGTGAAGAACTTCCGAATGATATATTGGATGCCATTTGATGCTAGTGGACCCTTGACAGCAATGTGTTTATAGAGTTGTCTCCTCAACCTCAGGAAAATGAATATTGTCATAGAATGCCCATATAGTGCTGGTTCTTTTCTCTGCTGTCTATGGAGACTAAACATGCTCCTCTACACATATCAGCATCATGTCAAAGAATTAGTGTAGAACTGGCATGGCTGTGGCCTGCAAAACTCCTAAAGTGTCCAGTATTAGATACTGAAAGATTCTTATAGCAAGATTAGTTAATGCAACACATCAGTATAGACCTGATGGATACATTACATTTTAGAGACCCAAAATTAAAATAAGGTAATACATAAGGTTACTTCTGGGATAAGCAATATCGCTCTTATTAAAAGGGGAGGGAAATATACTAGGTATACTCCCTAGGGTGCATGACTAGGCTCTATATCAGTATTCAGACCATTTCCATATATCTACTGCATGAACCTATATTACTGCAATTACATAAATGTTAATTAAAAGGCTATAAATATGAATAGTTACAACTAGAGCAACTATTAATAACTGAATAGCTATGCTTCGTTATCTCAAATTATTTCATTTACAGCTAAAAGTACAATAGAGCTGATTCTAAATGCTTTCAGTGATATTCTTTATTTTAGTCACTGGGCTGTTTTGCCTCAATTTTAGAATATTTGATTTGTTTTAGATTTAGTAGCCTGACAGTCCATGCACAATGAACTGCATTTCCTAATATGAAGTGAAAAAAAAAAGTGATGTACTCACCATAACGTTCCATTTGAGTTGTTCATCTCACCTTCATTCTTACTGATAGGTTCAGAGCTGATCCTCAACTCCAACTCAGCCTAATGTAAAAGCTCGAGGTCTTCAACCAGCTGAAAGCCTACTCCCTATCCCATAATGCACTGGTGCTTCCCTCAGATCTTGTTTGCTGCCAATAAAATACATGCCACTCTTGATATACCAATAACAGAGAAAAAGTAGATAAAGGTCAATGCAGCCATGTCTTAGGTGAATACTCAGTCCCCAAGAAGCTTGGATGGGGGTTGGAGGGTGGGACGTACGAATGAAGGTGAGATGAACAACTCACATGGAACGTTAAGGTGAGTACATAACTTCTTTATATGAAGTTGTTCTATCTAGCCTTTCATTCTTACTGATGGGTTAGTGTCCCGAGCACCATCATTCTGGGGTGGCTCACAGGAGTATAGTCTTCAGGATAGTGGAACCAAAGGAAGCCCTGTCCCTGGAGGCCTTATCTACTTTGTAATGAGTGATGAAATATGAGGCTTTGACCAAGTAGTTGCTGCACAAATAGTATCTATCGGTAGTTTGGCAGTAAAGGCTGACAAGGTGGAGACAGCTCTAGTAGAATGGCCCTTTATCTTTTGATGTAATGGTGTATTTACTGAACTGTAAGTGAAAGAAGTACAATCTGATAACCATTTTGATAAAGTGGTTTTCACCACCGGTGCACGTTTCTTGGACTGAGAAAGAAACAACGAGCTGTTTTGTTTTCCTGAAATCTTTGGTCCTGTCTAAATGGAACTGAAGTTGTCTGTGAACATCAAGCTTGTGCACATATACTCCATCTTAATGACATATTTAGGGAAGAAAACAGGCAACTCTATAGACTGATTGCGATTTGCCTCTGAACATACTTTCAGTAAAAATGAGGGATTTTTCCGAAGAGAAGGTAGTTCATTATGAAAAATCATATATGGGGGTTTAATGGACAAGGCCTGTAACTCTGAAACCCATCGAGCAGAAGTAATGGCCTCTTGAAATATGGTTTTCCATGTCAGATACTTCAGGTCACATAAAAAGGCTGGTTCAAAAGGTGGTAGGATGATTCAAGAAGGAAAAAAATTTATAACTCCATGGGGTAATCAGAGACTTAATGGGTGGTCTCAAATTTAAAGTGCCTTTGAGAAATGCTTTGGAAAGTCTATGTGACATAATATTAGACCCTTGATTACCAAGGTAGAAATTAGATATTGCAGCTAATTGGACTCAAATGGTTGTGGCAGCTGCCCCCTCATTGAATAGTTCAGTCAAAAATTCCAAAACAGAAGATATAGGAGCTGAGTAGGGATCAATGTGGTTTTTCAATGCCTATATTGAGAATCTTTTCCATTTGCTAAGGTATAACTTCCTAGTGCACAATTTGTGGGAGGATATCAGTATATGCTGCGCTGCAGCAGAAACATTCTGAACCCTGACTATGTTTGGAATTGGAGCAGCCAAGCTGTCAATTTGGGCGACAGAATAGATGGATGAAGAGCCCTCGATGAGTGAATCAGGAGGGCTGGAACTGGGTCCAAGATCCAAGGTTCTTTCAATAGATGAGGCTGTAGGAATGGAAGCCAAATCTAATGAGGCCAGTAGGGGGCTATGAGAATTACGGTCCTTCCCAGAACACTGACTTTCTGTAAAACTTTGGGTATCATAGGAAAGAGAGGAAATGCATAAACGAGGCCCGTGGGCCAATCATGTACAAGTGCATCTCTTGGGGCATCCCCTGGGTGGGGGATTAGGGCAAAGTAGTTGCTGCATTTTGTGTTTGTGGGGGTGGCAAAGAGATCACAGCAAGGCTGACCCCATTTGCGGAATATCCTTTCCACTACTTCTTTCTTCAGGGACTACTCGTGAGACAATAGAATTCACCTGCTCAGTTTGCCTACTATTACATTGGACTTCCCCAGGATGTGCAGTGCTATCATAAAGCTCTGGGTAGAGGTTGGCCACTGCTATATTCTCAGGGCCTCCCAACATAAGTGGTAAGATTTGGTCCCTTACTGACATGTTGTCCATCTGGATTGCAATGGTCTATAGAGGGAGAGAGTCTTGAAAGGACTGCAACGCTTTAAGTACCACTCTCATCTCTAGGACGTTGATATGCAGATTGGCCTCATGTTGTGTCCATGTGCCTTAGGCTGTCCTTCCCAGATCATGCCCCTCCACCCTATCAGGGAAGCATCTGTGGTCACTGTGGCAATCGGGCTTGGTAAAGCAAAAGGTCAGCCTATTGTTACTGAATACAACATTAGCCACCACTGTAGGTCCTTTTTGCAGGTCTCTGTGATTATAATCTGATGAGACATTGGTGGATTCTGAAAAGACCATTGTGTGAAAAGGAGCCATTGAAGTATGCACATGTGCATTCGACCCAGTGGAATTGCAATGATTGCTGCCACCATTGTACCCAATATTTTGAGAACCAGAGATGCCGGGGCTTTTCTTCTTGAAAGAAGGGCTAGAACTTGTTGACAAAGAGCAAACACCCTTTTCTGGTGGAAGTTTTAGAGACATTGTGGTGATGTCTAAGTCTGCTCCTATAAACACGGTATGTTGTGATGGTGATAAGGCAGACTTTTTTAAATTTATGATAATTCCCAGCTGACAGCAAAGATTCGTGGTCATGTCCCTCACTTGTATGAGTTGTTGCCTGGTGGTGGTGGTTAGGAGTCAGTCGTCTAGATATGGAAACACATGGAATCCTAAGCATCTCAGATGAGCCGTGACTACTGCCATACATTTGGGTAACACTCTGGGGGCTGTAGTGACACCAAAGGGAAGAGCTCAAAATTGGTAGTGACTGGCTCCCAGCTGAAAGTGCAGGTGATCTCTGGATGGTCTGGCCATTTTTATATGGTAGTATGCATCCTGGTGATTGATCGAGCACACCTAATTGTCTTTCCCTAGAAAGGGGAGTATCAACTGCAGTGTGACCATCTGGAACTTTGTCTTTTTTACAGATTTCTTCAGTCTGCTGAGATCCAAAATAGACCTCCAGTCCCTTGTTTTCTTTGTAACTAAAAAGAACCTTGAGTAAGTTCTGTATCCTATCTGGTCTGTGGGGACCAGTTGGATGACTCATTTTTCTAGCAACCTTTGGACTTTTATGGCTGCTTGTTCCCAGTGACTGGGTGGGACATCCGGGATTCTGTTTATGGGGGGGGGGGGAGTGGTAAGAAAGGGAATAGAGTAACCTCTGGAAATGATGCTTTGTACCCCGCTTCTTTTGAAATTTTTAGCCAGGCATCTGGGTACAAAGATAAGCATCCCCCAATTGCCTCCAGAGGTGGACAGACAAGCCTCCTCTCAGGAGCAATGATAGGGCTTTCCAAAGAACTGATCTCTGTCACCCTGTTTCTGTGGACCCCTCTGCCGCATGGACTGCATCTTCCATTATTGCCCCCACCTCTGCCTCTGGAGTGGGGGGGGGGTTCACCACGGTGTCCTGAAAGGCTCCCTGAATTTTACAGAACCGCATCTTTCCTCCTTTCTGACCTTTGGGGTAAGGTTTGTAGGTGTGAAAAAATAGACTCTGATGGCAGACATAGTTTTTCCATCTTTTTCACTCCCGGTAAGCATTTCTTTCACTTTGGGTCCAAAAAGGGACAAGCCATCAAAAGGGGTGCTGATAAAGGATGACTGAAAGGGCTCCGCAAATGGACATAAGTGCATCCAGGAATGTCTCCTAAAAGCAATTCCTGAAGCTGCTGCTCTACTTGCTCCATCAGCTGCATAAGAAGCCAGATGCATGGATGGGTTTACTATGGAAGTAAGGGTAGAGAGCTGGGAGGATACTTTATTTGAGACTTCCGCAGCTACTGAACCTTGAAGAGTATCTCCAAGCTCTTTAATGAGATCTCTTTGTAGACTACTGAAGTGTGTAAGATAATTCAGTGACCTAATGGCAAAAGTAACTGAAGTAAACATGTGCTTCCCATATCTGTCCATGACTCTAGAATCTTTATTCGAGGGATGGACTAATGTTGAAGTTTCAGATAACTCCTTCTTGGTGGCCACTACCACCATCATGGCATCAACATGGACTCCTTTAGTAAGAAATGCCTTCTCCTGTGGTGAAGTAATAAATCTGTTGCGCTTCCTAGGAACAGGTACTACTGTATCTGGAGATTCCCAGGTCCATGAGTTCATCAAAAGTCGGAGTCACCCAAGTAGTGGAGGGCTGAGATCCAAAATCCTTCAGGTAGACTGATTTATCATCAGTAGGGTTAATGGGCTGCCAGCCACCCCTTTGTTTAAGCATCTCCAAGATACCCGCATAAGAAATATCTTCACATGGTGACCGTGGGGACCCTTCTGACTCATCCAAATCAGTGTCTGAAGTGACGGATTCCTGAGTGGAGTCCAGATGCTTCCTCTTGCATAACCTCTTCCTAGGTACCTCCACAGTGGGAACCTCTGGTGAGGTCTAGAAAGCACCGGGCTCACCCAATGGGGTTTCCTGAGGCTCTGGATCTCTATGCTTCTGAGGAATCTGTGACGCAGAAGAAGTCACTGGTGCTTTAGGGGAGGAAGTTGCCAGACCTGATGAAGTGGCTGTGTGAGAGGACAATACTATCCTCATGGCATCAAAGGCACCATGGTCCCAATGTGAAGAAGCCCCTGGATCTGAAGAAACAGTGGATTCCCTCAGCACCAAAACAGTGGGTTCTGAGCTCTGAGCCAGAGAGAGGTGCCGAATTCACCTGCACCAAAGCCCCAAGAGGTAAAGTCGGACCCAAAATATCGGTTCGGCTATCCTCCCCAAACCTGACCAGCGAGTGTCAGCTCCTAGACTCTTTAGTCACCACTGAAGTAGTCTGAGATACAGGATCTGAAAGTCCTGGAGCAGGTGTCGGTACCAATGGCTCCACTATCATCAGCTCCGAGCACTCCGGCTCCGAAACCTCAAGTCGGATTGGAAGACGAACAGAAGTAGCAGGGGGTGGGGTTTAGTTGGTTCCGAGGCTCGAGGAGTCAGAGCCGACAAAAGTTTGGCTAATGCCAGTGTCTGAAGTAGCTTCTGCACCACACAATCCATGTCCATGTCAGACAAGCTTCTTGAGGACCAAGAAGATGGGGCTATGAAGCTATGAATTGTAGTATTGGTGATTTCAATATTGGAGTTACCAGTTCCAATACTGGGAACCATCTCCTTACAATGACAACTGTCAGCTCTGAGGTCAGTGGCACTGAAGTTGTTTGTTTGTCAGACTTAGATGTACTAGAAGATTTTGCTGGCTCGAAGACCCAGTAGTAGAATACTTTTTTGAGGATTGGAATGACTGGACTGACCTTCATCCAATTTTTCTTGAAAGGAGGACTTTATTAAACCTCTAACCACTAGTTTGTCTCTTCTCTCATGCAAAACATGTGAACTAAATGAGTGGCAGATGGAACAATGTACCCAAACAATACACACACTCAGTGTGCCCATCTGTAATGGACATTTTTTGCCCACATTTAGTACATTTCTTAAATCCTGACTTGGATTGTTTAGCCTCTTTCTCTTTGTCCTGAGACATTTTAATGCAACACACTCTTATATAACAACACAGAAAGCTCTCAAGGCAACAAGAAGCTTCAGCCAAAGGAAAATTAGCCTTCTAATTCAAACAGGCTAATGCACCAAAAAAAGTATATATCTAACTATATATGAACTAACTTCTAAAAAAAAGGATATATATTTTCACACTTGGATAAGTCCATAACAAACTACACAGCTAAGTCAAGCAAGCTATCTATAGAAATAATTATTTCTATATATTTTGAAACTGTCACACACTTTAGCAAGAAATATATATATACAAATTCTCGCACAAGGTTATTAGACTAACAAGCTAATGGAACAGGGAGGTCTACAAGGTCATAATGGAAAAACGGCCACAAGCAAATAGAGAAGGATAGCTAAAGAACTAGGCAAAAGTCACTGAAGTAAACATGCGCTTCCTATATCTGTCATGGATAGATAACACAAAGTACAACAACAATTTAGCAAAAACCCTAAATGTAATATATACAAGATAAATACTTGAAAAAATTTCAAATTCACTGGCCTGAGCTGCTGAATTGCTCCCAATCTGTTACAGCAGCAAATGAGATCTGAGGGAAGCACCAGTGCATCATGGGATAAGGAGTAGGCCTCAAGCTGGTTGAAGACCTCGAGCTTTTGCATTAGGCAGAGTTGGAGCCGAGGATCGGCTCCGAAACCATCAGTAAGAATGAAGGTGATATAGAACAACTTCACATCATTGGACTTGTCTTCCTGAGAATTTTTATTTCTGGGGAATGTTACAAATGGCCAACATCTTCTTCTCCTCAATGCATTAGCAGAACAGATCATTGTCTTATCATATCACACTGTTTCTTATTCCACAGACGATAGAATTCTGGAAGTTTTTGCATATCAGGAAATAAAAAAAAAAATGTATTACACTGCATCACTGGGTTTTACTCCAAGTATCCTGTAAGGGTGCAGTAAATAGCATTCTCGTTCTAGTCCATATGACAAGCACAGTAGTAAGTGAAGTACTTTCAGAAGTCATCTGATGAGAAAATCAAGCATTTCTTGATTTTTCTTACCATAAGACAATCTATAAAATTGGATGTTACTCTTTACTGACCTGTTTTTAATGTTGTCTGTTCAGAAGCTGGTTTTGTTCCATGAGAAAACTGCCTTGTATTTCCATACTCATTTCTGGAATTGTAAGTCATGTAAGCAGTGTCAATGCTTAATATCATAGTTCAGTACTGTGAAGCAGTTAACTTAATGCCTTCATACTGAGCAATACCAATGACTTTAAGATCATGCAGCAATTTAGATAAGTAACTGCTTATGTTAAGAAGTTAAAATCAGCCTTAGTAACCTCTGGAAAGTTCTTGAGATTAACACTTGACCCCTATCAAATTTAGTTTCTGATCAATCTGTTGAACTATCTGGATGTCATTTCCCCTTTGTCAACTCTCTGGATGTCTATCTAGAATTTCCCCTTTGGCAGCTTTCTAGATGTCTGTCTAGAATCTCCACTTTGACAGCAAGTCCACTGCAGATCTTGTCAGAATTGTTGAATTCTTTAATACTGTCACTGTTTAGTTATACTGAAATCAGAAAGTATTCCCGGCAAAACTCATTTTCATTAATTTATGACAGTGAGCTCCAAAAGTAAGTTGCTTAGAGTCTGGCAGCCATTATATTACCACGTGTATGGATGTGCATATGTGTGTGTGTGTGTGTGTGTGTGTGTGTGTGTGTGTGTGTGTGTGTGTATGTGTGTGTGTGTGTGTGTGTGTGTGTGTGTGTGTGTGTGTGTGTGTGTGTGTGTGTGTGTGTGTGTGTACTCTCCTCTATTCTGCACACATATATTTTGTGCAGTGCTTATCGACAGATATTAAAATGAGCATGACAACAACACAGCCACTCCTTGTTTTGAAAAGAAAAGCAAATAATAAAGATGCCATAATGTTTTTAGTTTCTTTTTCAGTTTGCAGGGTTTATTTTGTCCCCACCTTTCTTTCTCACTTTTTTTCCCTTTTAGATTTGCTGTCAATCTCTTGTACCTAGACCAGCCTGTGATAACTCCTTTGCAAAAGAAAACTTTTCCTCCTCCTCATCCTTTTCCTGTTTTCTTCCCCCTCCACATTTCTCAGAATGAAGCGGAGTGGCCTTAGGTCAACTGGTGCCCTAGGGAAAAGGGCTCTATGGCGCCCCCCACCACACCACCCGGTGCACCCATCCTGGTCTACCAACACCAAATAAACACTGAAAAAGCGCCCCTGATAGAGCGTTGCCCTAGGCATCCGCCTAGTTGGCCTATGCCTAAGGCCGGCTATGCATGTAGTTACCATCCTCTCCCTGCACCACATCCAGAAGCATACAAATAATGTTGTGTTATTTGATTTTGTTTTGCTTATGGTTTCCAGGTAGGTACTCAAATTTAAAGTCGTTTATATTAAACATGACCTGGACCATTAGGCATAAAAAGCAATAACAACTGATACTGAGAAAATGCTGGATGCTTACCAGTTGCGCATACAGGGACAGTGTCATGGCTTACACTACACCTAACATCCTCAAAAAAAAAAAAAAAACACATTAACATAGAATAGGCTGAATAACCAAATCATATGTTGCTGACAGGTGAAGACGGAAATGGAGATTATTTTTGTAAACACTGAGATATTTATTCTTTCTGCCACCAAGACCTAGACATCAACTACCTAGGTGAACAATATTCTTACAACCATCAGTACTGAGGTTTGGGGGGGGGGGTGTATAGGTTAGGACACAATAATAATGGTAGTGGTCATACTGAGCAGAATTAGGGTGGCAAGTTTCTTTGAGTTAGAGTTACGGAGGCCAAAGCTGAGAGAGAAATAATGTAAGCTGCCATATGATAGTTTCTTAGTACATAAATCTGTATAATTCCCTACTTGTTGGATCAGTTGCAGATCTGATATACTCAACAGTATGTTATATATTTCACTGAAGTATTTATCAAACATTTGAGTTCAGATGTCAGCCTGATGGAAGCCTGAGTAACTCTCGTCAGTACTTCTAGCATGATTGGAAGCAATCTCAGGCAGACAGATCTGATGAATAATGCACTACTGTCTGTGGAGCCCCAGTTATAGCCATCTGCCCTAGCTTGCATCACAGTTTCCTGAATGACTTCTTATTGAACCCAGAGAAGTGCATTCAGTGAGCTTACTGTAGTAATCCCATAAGTACTAGCAACTCTCTTCGCACCCACAAAGTTTTGCAGTTTGTATTATACAGAAAATATGTATGCATTCAAAAAAAGGGGGAAAAACTAAACAGTTTAGCATATATTTAAAGATTAACATTTTCAGTGTAAAGGAATGTAATATAAGTCACAAAAAGAACAACATGCCAATATTGGTAAAACTATTTGCTATAGATAAAAAGAAAACAAAATATGAAAACGCTCAAAATAATCATTACCAAATAATTAAATTTAAATACACCACTAGAACTAATAAAAATATTGAAAATTAAGTAGAGAAAACAAGAAAAATAATCTAAGAAAAATAAAGCAATACATAAAATGAAATAAAGGTGTGAAACTCTAATTTTATACATATATATATATATATATATATATATATATATATATATATATATATATATATATATATATATATTCACACAGTAAAAAAGCAGGTAATCACACACACACAGATATACAACTGCATACACACACACGTGCACTCATATACATATAAAGTAAAATTGTTTAAAAGTATTCATTCATGGATAGCTTAAGTTAATGCTTGGTTGCCAGACAGCTTTGTTTGATGACTTGGGCTTTGTCTTCAAGACCATACCATGGAAACTTTTGGTGAACCAAGCATTACCTATACCCAGCTATGAGTTATTACTACACTGTGATACTAGTAGAAGTATTAGGTCAATGTTGACTGGCCATTTGTCTCATGACTAATCTGTTGTTAAATTAAATAGAACTGAACAGTGGATGGTAAATATGCATACTCATTTTTAAACTGCTATGGTGATTTACTTCAGTTTTTTTTTTAAGCAAGTCTTTCTTTCATTGAGCTAAACAAGCTTCTTGTAATCATCTTTGAAATATAGTCACATTAGTTTTAAAGAGGGAAATAGTAAACTGCTCAGCGTAACAACATCCTTTTGATGACTGTTATTTCTCTGTATTGCTCACATTATTAGGCATTATTGTTTGTGGAATATTAGAATTTTGAACATCTAGTTTAGGTGATAACATTCTAATGCTGGCAAGAAACTAGACAGACATTTATCCATCTATGTATGAGTTAATCACTCAATCCATCCAACCCCTAGCCATCTATTTCAGTATCCATCCTTAACTGCAGAGATATTTATTTATTTTATTATTTATTGACTTTTGATTACTGGGAAAGTTCCCATTTTTGGTGGAGGAACAGAAGAAAAGCACCAAAGTATTACATAAACATTTTTGGAACAATAATTTTACAATCTTCAATAATACAATAAAAAACTCTACAGTTTAAAACAATTATACCAAATTAGACATAATTTGACAACATTGGTTAGTGATAGATTTGACTTATATGACAATGATTTAATATTCAGAGAAACCTTAGCCAGTCAAAGAAATTAAACATAAGTTAGTATAATGCAAACAAGAACTGCAATATGAAGTGGGAGAAAAAATACAGGGTTACAGCAAATTTAGGTATAGAATCAGGGAAGAGAAATTGATTGACGTAATGAACTGAGTGAAGAAGGGGGAGTAAGGAAGCAAACAGTATGAATAGGCAATTGTTCATATCTAGGGTTATAGTTTATTCTGGGGTTGAACAACAACAGAACCATATTTTAGCTAGGAAGTCTTTCAGAATGGTTTTAAAGGACTGGAGGAAGGGTATTGACCAGATTTTCACAGGTAAGGAGTTCCAGGCCTTAACAACTTGGTATTAGTACAGGCCAGGCCCAGCAAATTTGATAGGTTTGTGGACAGAAAGGAGTTTTTGGTCTTTGGACTTTAATGACTCAGTGAGACCATAATTCTGTAGAACAGTCTTTAGTGCTGCACAAGCATATGAATACTGGATAATTTTATACATGGTAAGAAGCTATTTATATGTTAACTGGGATAGTTCTAACCACTTTTGATTTTTTTTGTGCTATATAGTTTCAGTTCTGAAAGGAGCATTTGCTAATATTAGACATTTTATTGTAGCATTGTTCAAATTTTCCTTTCTTTGAATAACAAAGAGAAACAGCCTGTCCCATCAACCCATGGGCATAAGAAAGAAACCATTCCTGGAGAGACATCTCTCTCTATCATAAGGCACATGAATGCACAAGCACATAGTGTAGCCATCCATACATGGAAAACAGTAGTAATAACATGGGTGCAGTAGGTAAAACATTTGTTGCAGTCCATATTTAAAGGGAGATACTGAAAAATTTAAACAGTATTAATTTTTAATATATATATTTACCAGCATCTCCTCAAATTCCAGTTATAGATTAACTGTGACCACTCTGGTAGTTCATTACAAACACAGACAAATCCTAAGTACAGAATTGCTTGACAGAGGCTCAGTTAATTAATCAACGGGGCGGCAAAAGCCGACACACTGTGGCTAGGCTTATAAATGCCCTCAGGCAGATAGCTTAGTACCTACCTATGAACCTATATATATATATATATATATATATATATATATATATATATATATATATATGTATAAATAGATAGATATCTTTCATATACCACATACATAAAATGCAAGGTTTAGCTATACTAAAGTGACTTAGATACTGCTTCTAACAAATAGATCAGACTTCCCCTCACTAAACCCTTGCACTTCATCCCACTAGCAATATGACAAGAACACTTGCTAGAATCATTAAATCTCCTCTAAAGTATTGCTTACTTAGTTGCCAGCCATCTACATGTGATATTCCTAGATAATCTCCAAACCCTTGTTAACTCTCACTGCTCTTTTATGTAACTGACCATAATACAGCTACTTCTTCACAATCTCTAATTATCTATCATCTACACCTCCCCACTACTATCACTATCTCCCTTTTACTTGTACCTTCTTAAATGCTCCCTCATAATTTACAACCATCTTCATCCTATAATTACTTCACTGTCTCGTATATAATATCTGTCTGCAGCTGATTCCATTTGAAAATAACTAAACTCTTATAAGCTTGCTATTAGCGAATAGTTTTTAGCAGTGGTAGCATTGTTGCATCACAGCAAGAGGGTCTCTGGTTCGATTCTCAGCTGGGATGTCTTCTATGTAGAGTCTGCATGTCCTCCCTGCATTCGTGTGGTTTCTTCTGGGTGCTCCAGTTTCCTCCCACGTTACAAAAACATGCATCTGGGGCATTTCTCTCCGGGCCTCTTCTGAAAATTGGCTTTGTTCCAAGTTGGACTTTCCCAGTTAGCAAATGTTAAATAAAATAAAATTTTATTAACATTCTATGTATGTGCATTTATTATTTTTGATTAGCTGTCATAGCATTACTAGTCAATGTATGTATGTATGTACATTTATTAAGTAAATCTTGCATAACTGCCTTCTACACATTCTGTAACATGAAACATTTCTCCCTAGGACTCAACTGAAAATGGGACCTGTGCAAATTCAGACTTTCCCAGTAAACAAACCCAATAAATAAATATATAAAATGTAAAGCAATAAATACCATTAAGGTTGATTGAATGTATTGATGCTATTAGAAAATGTATGCTTAGGGAATTCTAAAAAATGTAATATGTTTGCATACAGTTGTCATAGACCTAGGAAAGAAAAATCCAAGAATTATACATTGTTTCTACACTTGCAGTGGCTGCACCCAAGGACATGGTTCATAATATTTTATTTTCATCTTTATGATTTATAAAGAAAGCTGCTATTTCTTAAACAATGAAAGACTTTTAGAAATAATTTTCCATTCTGATACTCAAGGAAATTATTTGGATGTTTTCCTATCTTTGGTTAAAAAGTGATCCTACCTTTTGTCTTTTTTTCAGCTACAAATTAAAAAAAGGAAGGCATTGCATTAACCAACAAAGTGCTAGCAGTGTGTTCATGAAATATCCTATGCATAATATTTATTTTTAATTGTAAATTTTAAGCCTGGTCTTTACTAGTGATTGGACAAATAGTAAATTTAGGTAAACTGAGATAGTAAAATATGTTAAACATATATAACTAGTGAAGGCATGCAAGAATCTGGAATACATGTTTTTATTCTTATCTCATCTGAAGATGTCTTTAATGCTTATAGGTCAAGGGGTTATGGAGGTTAGGCAGTCCCAGTATGGATTGTGTAAACTGTTGGTGCTCACTGATTCTGTTAGAAATATGTGTCTCAACAGACTTAGTAATATTTAAGAGGCAGAAATGCATTAAAAGATAGAACTGCAGCAGCCAACTGTCATACCTATAATAAATAATGTATTGCATCATTTTGTTTAAAATGGGTGTCAATGACCAACTGAACATGTTCATATGATTCACAATTAGCCCTACATTTCTGAAATGTTTTGAAATAATGGAGTGATGCCTGGCTATTTAAGTCCAGCATTGTTTCACCATGGCAGTTTGGAAGAGCACTTTTCATTATTATTATTAATGCATTTTTGATTAAACAAGTTCCACTAAGCCAGTAGCCTCTTATTTTATTTTTATTTATTTATCCTTTGTTGACCAGTTTAGCCCAACTAGGCTAGTGACCTCTTTTCAGTGGAGAACAAAGGTTACATTTATCCTGCTGAGGAAATTTGGCCAGGGAATCAGAGAACTTCCCCTATTATTTGTATGAGCATGCAAGGACACCATTCTGTGTGGCACTTCCTGACCTCCATTCTGGGTACATAAGTGGCTCAGAGAAGCAGGAAGCATAGAGGAGAAATAATTTGTTGTTGTTGGTTCTGCGGAGAATGGTGCCATTAATCGAACAGCTAAGAAGGCTAATATGATGGAGAATGGATCAGAAGTTGTACAAAGCAAGGAGAACAGCAAAATGATAAACAAAAGTTGAGGAGATATGAGTAAGAGGCAAAGACAGAGGTAGTAAATATGGTCAATTCTGATGATTTATTCCAGGGTAATCTTTTTCTAATGGACATTGCAACAACTGACTGTGTTGTTACAACCCTCCAGTTAGGAGGGCTGCAGGATGTTTATCTAAAGGAATTAATTGATCAAAGTGAATTGGGGAGTGAGAAAGCAGTATCATCAAGAGAAATAATGGTCAAAATTCAAGATGATGAAATTCAGGAGATAAGGAAAGAAAAAAAAGAAGTCATATGCATAAATGCTAAAAGAAGGTGAAAGAAAAGAAGTGAAGAAGGTAGAGGTCAAATGAAAGTATCAGGTGAGGATAAGTAATAAAACAGAAAAGGAACTAGAGGAACATGAAATGTGGGACAGCATCATTTCACCACTGGGTATTGAACTCAGAGAGGCAAGAGCTTTTATTTGTATTAATAAAGAGACTTTTTGTGATATCTTTTTTTGAGGAGGCACAGTACATGCAAAAAAATTTTATAACAACATCAAAAGAAAAAATATATAAACCCTTGGAATTTGTAGGTTGTTCAGGCATTCAACAGAGAAGCTAAAAAGAGTTTTTATGCAGTTTCAAACTGCAGTTGAAAGAAATGATTTATAGGACTACTTAAAAACTGTGCACAGAGATGATACAGATGTTAGGAAAATATATGACAACAGAGGTTTATGGACTGGGGCATGGAAATGTGGTGTAATATTGAGAATGCAAAATGATAAAAATGCACATTTATTGAGTCTAATCAATGTAGAGGGGAGCAAGGGGATGGTTATATATTGGGGACAGCCAAATAAATGTTTTTATGTGGTAAAGATGATCACTTAATTAACAATTGTGACAAAAGAAAACGTTTTATATATGCCAAAGCTGGCCATGAAGCAAAAAAAAAAAAAAAAACTGTGAGCAAAAATGTATAAAATGTGAAAAATAGGACACTTATTGATGGAATGTAAAGGTGTAGAAAATTGTACACAAGAAATAAGATTAGACTAAGCCAAGCAAAATGTTATAATAGATACCACAGATGAAATACAAGAAGAAAACAAATTAATGAGAAAGATGTAAGAATGGATATGAGGGTGTGTAAAAGTGAAAGAAAATGAAAAGAAGAAAAGATAGAGAAAGGAGTTAGCAACTCAAGTGATGAAGGAGAAGATAAAAGGGTAAGAGATAAAAGCAAAATAAGCTGTATAGGAAAAAGGGTGAAAGATAGAACATGTAAGTTTAAAAATGTACCTTAAGGTGAAAGCAAAAATGGAAAAGAATAAAAAACATTACAAAGGTCTGTCCTTATAGTGAGAGTCCTAGCCATTAATGTACATAGTATAAATAACATTCAACATAGGCTAGGGGTATTGGAATAATTTAGAGTGTGAGACATGGACATTATAGTATTAATAGACATAAGAATAACAACAGAAGAGGAAAGAATACAGATTAATGGATTACGGGAAGGTAAGGATATATGGAACTTAGGTAGTGAGAAATGTTCAGGTATAGCTATCCTTTGTAGAGAATATGAAGATATTTTGGATTATACACTAATAATGATTGGAAGAACAGTAGTATCAGACATAAGATTTAAGAGCCACATTTATAGGGTGATTACACTTTATGTATACACTTTACAAAAACAAAGAGAAATAATGTTTAGGAAAATACTTGATGATGTGAGTGTGGTTATTCCAGTAATAGTAATGGGAGACTTTAACTGTGATTTAAGACACAGGCAGAAAGAAGGGGCATATGTTAAAGTTATTTTAGACATGATCAAAAGCATACTACTTCAAGGGTTTAAAAATTAAAGGATTTTCAGATCACTTAGCTATATGGGTAGAGATTCAAGAAAAATAGGTTACATAAAAATAGGTAGAGGAATTAAAAGGATTCATGAATTGGAACTAAATGAGTATGGAAGGGATATAATACATCAACTATGGCTGGATATATAAATATGAGAGAATTTATAAAGATTGAACAAAATGATGAATTAGTTTGAAATAAAAATATTGAAAAGAAGCTTAGCATGGCTGCAGACAAAAAGATTACAAGATAGTGGTACATATAAGGAAATTAGCAATCACATTTTTAAAAATAATAATGGAGAAGAGTTTATAGAAAAAGAGAGAATGTTATATGAAATGAATCAAAAGGAAAATAAAACATGTTATTCAATCAAAGATATTTCTTACAAGGAAGAAAAGTAGTAGTAGTTCCTTCCCTAAATAAAATGGTTAAGGAAAGTAAGAATAATAAGATAGTTAAGAAATGAAAAAAAGGATGCATAGTGAATAAACAAAAAGAAATTATGCAGATGATTAAGAATACTTATTTTGGATACTTTTTCTACATGTGACAATATAAGACAAAACAAATGGAAGTTGAAAAAAATAACTGAAGAAGACAATAAATAATGGAAGAAAAGATCACAATGAAATAATTTAGAGATGTGCTGAAAACACTAAATGTAGAAGCAGCTACAGGTTTACATAGACTTGAGTACTTCATGTATAAAGATATGCAAGAATGGCAAAAAGAATATTTTAAGGTATTGAATAAATGGTTTGAGAAAGGTATAAAGGATAAAAAAAATTGCATAGGTGTAATAACATTTATATGGAAAAAGAACAGATATAAAAAAATGGAGACCATTAGTATTAAATAATGTAGATTACAAGATTTGTATGAAAATAGAAGAAAAGAATAGTAAGCAAAGTTAATAATTTGTTAACTGAAACAGTATTTGGAGTAAAGAAAGGAAGTCAAGAATTCTTTATGTTAATAAGAGAGTTGGAAGATGATGTAATAAACAGGGGAACACAATTAAAAATACTGATAGGGGATGTGAGTAAAGCATTTGATAAAATCCAACATGAAAGCATTATTGGAGATTTTGAAAGATTATAATGTAAGCGATAAAATAATCAACATTTTGAAATCTGTGTACAGTAAAAATAAAGTGAGATTATTAATTAAAGGATGGTTAAGTGAGGTAATAGAAATAAAGGGTGGCATTAAACAAGGATATCCAGCAAGCAGCATTCTATTTGCATTAATTATGAATGCAGTGGTTACCAAGATAAGCATGACTCTGGAGAAAACTAAATAGTATAAACCAGAGGGAATTCAAATTGCAGTGATGTTTACATATCTAGATGATTTAGTATTAGTGGTTAAAAATAAAGAATGGATGAGTATGGGCATAGAAATACTTAAAACGTTAAAGATATGAGGGTTAAGTATTAATGAGGAAAAGAGTAAAGGGCTGTTTTTTTCTGGAGAAATAAGCGGTATCAAGTTTAACAAAGAAGAAATAGAAATTTTGGGAATAAAGTTTGGAATTACAAATCTGCAGGAGACACAATGGAAGCATACAATATTTAAAATATGTAGCGTCTGTATATTTTTATTTATTTATTTTACATTTGTTTACTGGAAGATGTCCGACTGGGCAGAGCTGCCTGTTTTCAGTGGAGGCCTGGGAAGAAAAGCTCCATACAGTAGTAACATAGAATAATAATAAAAAATCAGTAGTAAATACAGTATAAAATGCAGTGATAAAAATAGACAGTAAGTAGAGGTAACATATATGCTAATACACAGTTATAATGAACAGAGTAAAACAGACAATATGAAATTACAATTGCATCACTTGAACAACATTTTGGAGAACATTTAAGCTCTCATATAGAATAGGGGGTCTAAATGGAGAGATGATAAGTCAACAAGCAAAGGAGAGTAGTTTTGTTGATGAAATTGAATTCATCCTCAAGTCTTGGTGAGCACCTTCATGAGGTGGACCCTGTTTTTCACAAAATCTTACCAAGACAACACTGATATATAGACTGTATTTTATATAGTATATCATGGACAGAAGTAGGTCAAACATTAAAAATAGCTGGGTGCACAAGACATAGAATAAAAAAGTACCCAATTCTGGTAGGTGCACTGGTGCCAGGACTGGAAAAAATGACAGTGTAGAATCCTCAATTTACAGAAACTTCCTACAATGGGGCTAGGCCATACTCAGGGGAAGGCTGGCCCTGCTGTTGTAGAAGGAAGTAGCAGTCCACAAAAATCACAAAAGCTGACAGGCTAAAGAAGGCCCATTAAGATGATAGAGCAGTGATGGAGAACTTTTTGGGCTTGACATGTCAAAAACTTGGAAAATACCTATCTTGACTCTACTGGCATGTCACCCCCCCAAACAAAAGAGAAACAATTCTTTACATATCCATTTATTTAAAAAAATACAGTCTAAGCACATGTGCTCTATGTATTATAAAAGTAAAAGAAATATCTGTGACTTAAAACAGAGAAAACAATATGCACACTGATAATTGGGATTAAAAGAGTGCACCTAAAATTATGCTACTTTTAATAGTAATTTTGAATTGAAATTATGGGACACATTGCATTTGATTACCATCAATTAATAACATTTTTGTTTCAGAGTTTTAATAGATAAGTGCAGTATCACATAGTTTTTGTACTTTTGCTCATTCAGTTTCTTTGGTAACTCAGGTGCTGGTGTGTCACCCAAAATGTCATGGTGTGTCACCTTTGACATGTGTGTCATAGCTTTCCCATCACTGTGATAGAGTGAACTACTGAGAATAAGAAATACATTATGCATTGTTACTATTATGCAAAAAGCCCAGAATTTTCAGACACAAGATATACAAAAAGATTAAGACAGAAATTAGAGCAAAGAAAATTATTGCCACAAGAAAAACTGTCAGAAGCCTCAAATAAAAAATCTGTGTTTATTAATACAACAGATTTATGAAAAATGTTATATAGACCAAGAAACTTTGATCTGTTTGGAAAGAAGCATCTGAGGAAGTGCAAAAATATTAACAAAAAGACCTAGAGATTTTTGAAAAGTATAAAAAAGAAATATGGACATGAGAAAGAAAGAGAAATTTGATATGATGCAATATTTACTTAAAGCTGAAAGCCAAATTAAGCAATTCAAAAAAGGCAACCACAAAGTTATTCAAAGAGAAATACAGGCAAAGGCACCCAGATATGCAAAATTTCACAATAAAAAATAATATCACAAAGAGGGAATGTAGAAAAGATTAGTAAAGTAGAAGTTAAAAAAATAGAAGCTGAAGTTGTGGAATGCCTGCAAAGTGAAGGATTTGGTGTAGAAGGTCTAACACATGGTCGCCAAAGTAAGGAGAAACAGCAAGATCAGGAGATATCTGAAGAAGAAATATAGACATGGTACAGAAAAAGAGATTTAATATGGTGCAATATTTATGCAAAGAGAAAGCAAAATTAATCAATGCAAAAAGAGCAGCACCAAAGATATTTGAAGAGAAATACAGACAAAGGAATCCAGACATGGAAAATTTTACAATACAAAAAATAAGAAGACAAAGAGGAAATGTAGAAAAAAGATTAGTAATGGAGAAGTTAAAGAAACATAAACTGAGGTTATGGAGTACCTACAAAGTGAAGGATTCAGTGTAGAAAATTTAACTCAGAAAGTACCACAGCAGGATGGAGCAATTGATATCCAAATTAAGGAGAAACCAGAGGAACAGGAAGCAATTGGGCAGTTGCCATATGAAGATATTTTGGAGTATCCCACAAGAAACCTGTATAAATGTTCACTTGAAGCTGGATGGCAAGGGAAGGAATAGGAAACTGTGGCAACTTTGATGCAGTCAATGTTGAAGAGTGATAGGCCAGTGAGTTCCCATATAACAGAGCAACACATGGCTCAAAATGAAACTGAAGAGAATGCGCTACAGGAAGATGCTGTAAAACTGTCTATAGAATTCCCACAGGGAATGGAGGACAAAAAAATGTGCCCTCAGTTTAGAAGAAAATGAGCTAAGAGAAGAGTTGCTTGACTTAATAGAGATAGATAGATAGATAGATAGATAGATAGATAGATAGATAGATAGATAGATAGATAGATTAAGATCAATGAAAGAAATAGACTGCAAAAGTCAATAAAACCCAAAAAGTCAGAAGTTTGATAAAATGAATGAATGCAGTAATTAGGACTGTCCATAGAGGTCCATGCTATGTAACAGATGTAAACAGAATGCATTACTGTCCACCTAAATTAATAAAAGACTTTTTGTTTTTCCTGGTTAGGGGTCACCACAGCGGAACTCCGGTCTGCTCAAGACTGGCAGTGGATTTTTACGATGCTGAGTTGCCAGCCCGATGCCCAACCTTCAAAGAAGGCACGCCCATTCACGCTCGAACCTACCTGCATATCTTTAACGTCACTCGACCATGGGGAGGACATGCAGACTCCACACAGAAGGTGCTCCAGCTGAGAATCGAACAGGAGAACCTCTTGCTGTGAGGTGACAACACTAACTGCTGCACCACCGTGGCTTCTAAATTAATAACAGATAAACTTTTACAACAAGAACACAGTGTAGTAATGGAAAGGAAGGGGAGAAATTGAATGCCATCATGGAAGTATCGAACAGAGAAAACTATAAAGGAATTAAGAGAAGAAGTGTCACTGTTAAAAGAGTATGGAAGAGGGAACAGGTCAACAAAAATACTCAAAATGATAAACATGATAAAAGCAATGCACAGTATTATAATGGATCAGGATCTGCCTTGTACTATTGCAAATAATAAACTAAAAATCTCAGCACAGGCAGAAAAACTTAGAAGATACACAAATAAATATAAAAGAAAAAATGCAAAGTAAGCAATTTATTGATGACCCCCAAAACGTTCTATAAAGAACTGGGAAACAAGGCAAAAAAAATTGAAAGACCACCCAAAAAAGAAGAAAGACATACATTTTGGAGAAATATCTATGAAGATCCTGTGGAGCATAACAAAATTGATAAATGGATAGAAAAAATAAAAGAAAGAATAAGAAGTTCAAAGGTATGGGATATGAAATGGGATAAAGTAACAGCCAGAGAGATTGAAATATAGTTAAGATAAGCCTCCAATTAGAAAACCCCAGATGCAAATGCAATACCTAACTTCTGGCATAATGGTTAAGGTGTTTACCTTAAAGACACAAGGTGCAGGGTTTGATTCTCACATGGGGTAACTGGCTAGGCTTCAAATGGCCCAAAAGGGCAGTTAGCCTAGTACTAACTTATGAACATACAAGAAGGATTGTATACTGAAAGGCATAATAATGTGTCAATACTGTTGCACTGGGGATTGTGCAAACATTATAATACTGAAGTAGCTGAAAAATACTGGAAATGTGAGCCACAAAGCATCATAGAACATTATGAAGTCTACATCATATGGGATCTACTGTTACCAACAATTCAAAAGATAGGCGCAAGAAAACCAAATATAGTGGTCCATGAAAAGAAGACAAAAGTAGCATTTATCATCAAAATCTCGACACCCAGTAACTACAGTGTCTTGCGTACAGACAGACACAAAGTCAAAAAATATCAAGATTAGCAGGCAGAAATGACAGCAATGTAGAAGTAAGATACCCAGAAAGTTCCAGTAGTAGTAGGAGCAATGAGACTTATAAAAAAAGAATCCAGAATTGTATTTAGATATGTTACCAATGCATGTAACTCCATACAAATTGCAGAAGGAGTCATTACTGGGCACATTGCGGGTGCTGTGAAGAACACTGTTGGCTGACATCAAAGACTAAATCAATACTAATTTCATGAGTTTTAATCGTATTTTGACTTAAGAATTAGGTATATTCCCGTCATGGTGTTAGAAACCCAAAAGATTTGGAGAAATTAAAAAATAAAGCATATTTAATCAGTTCTGTAATATTAGGTAAAATAACATATTTGGCAGGTTTTCAGTATGTGAAAAAGATTTAATGAACATGATTTTTACATTTATATGGGGATCGCTAGTGAATCCTGTTAAATGAGCTATTTTTTATATCAACAGCAAGGAATGAGGATTTAGTTTAGTACATCCAATTGTGCATATATCCTCATTAAACTTATGTAAAGTATTGATAGGAATGCAAGACAAAGCAGCATTGTTGATAACGATTATAGAGAAGAAACATAAATCAATTTGGGAAAGGCTGAATTCTTTAAAAAGAAGTAAAATGATTTGTTCCGGAGATAAAACCATAACAAGAAAAACACTGTTATAGAAGATTGATTAAGGAAATATAGAAAAGAATAGAAAAGCATGGTATGAAAATATAATGAAAAAATGTATTATGTTTACGCCTGGGAGTATACAGGTGATAAAAAGTAAATTTAGTAAAAAGAAGAATGAAAACAGGGAAAAAAAACTGTGTGTTTGGTGCAGATTTTTTTATGGAGATTTTCAACAGATAAGCTTCCAGTTAAAGCAGACATGCCATACAAAACAATAAAAGACAGAGCCTGCATGTATTATGGAGAGTTAGATACAACTAAACATGTTTTCATGGAATGTAAAATGGTATATCATTTGTGGAAAGAAATATGTGATAAAGGATATTTAAATTAATTGATAAATTTTGAGTATATAAATATGGATATGATTAAGTATGGATATTATGAAAATGTAAAACAAAATGACATAGATTGGAGGAAAATTGTTTTGTTTAATATGGATCATATGAAATTAAAGAAATAATGAGATAAAATATAATTGGAAATTAATATTGTCAGTAATTTTGAAAAAAAAATAAGATTTTCATTATGAAAAAAGGAGTGGGGGATTGAAAGTATGAAAAACTTGAAAAATATGCATATTATTTATATGCAAATGTAAATATTGTAAATATGCTGTGAAACTTGTATATAGAATATGTATATATATATATATATATATATATATATATATATATATATATATATATATACACACACACTGTATTTGTGAATTTTAATTGTTCTTCTTTCGGCTTTTCCCAGTTAGGGGTCGCCACAGTGGAACTCCGGTCTGCTAATGATTGGCAGTAGATTTTTATGGTGCCAAGGTTCCAGCTCAACGTCCAGCCTTCAACAAAGGCACTATTTGTGAATTTTAATACAGAACCCATATTCTTTTTGATACGTACCATGGGATCTTATTTCCTTTATTCTTTCCTATAGATTTCAGGGGATCTTTTACATCAACCTAAGCTATCACCAACTCAAGTTTGGACCTCTGCTCAACATTTCATACAAATGACAGATTATTTTCAGGAGAGACCTGAGGTAGCATTTATTCTGATGAGAGAAATTTGTCCATGACACTGATGAGATTCCCCTACTTTTTTGTTATGTTCAAGTTATATAGACAAAGTATATGCATTTCCATCAAAGAAGGAGAATGAATTATTAGAAATTATATTTATTTATTCTTTGTTGACCAGGTTAATCCCATTAAGCTGCTGTCCTCTTTTCAGTAGATGGAATACTTCTTAGAGCTATATGGGGTATTCAAAACTGTAGATGTGAGGAGTTATTGTATAATAAATTATGAAATTGTGAAATCTCAGGTCAGTACACACAGACGACCAAGTCAATGTTTCATGTAGTCTGGGTTACAGCATTTGGTTTGTCTACTGTGTGACTCTGAAGAAGTCACTTAATCAGGCAGTATTTCTGCATTGACACTGAGAAGGGACACTTTTACCCTGTGGGTTTACATGGTTACCAAATGTATGAAATAAAATACTATGATGATGGAGGCAGAGCCTAGATGGCTAACTGGGAGCAGTGAATTTTGAGAACTCCATAAAGTAGAATAATAACATATGAACATGTTATTATTTTCAAGTTTGAAATGTCAGAAATATATAGACAAATTACTAAACTACATAATATCAATTTTGGTGGGGATATACAAACATTTTCTTGTCAAGTAACTTGGAGATATATTGAGTCACTGAATATGACCAACTCAAGGAATTCTCATCCAGATGCTGCTTTAAAAAAAGAACAGCAATTGGTGACATCTACCTTACAGCAACTATCTTTGAAGATGGATGGCTTTAAAAATGACTTAAAAAACCCTCAAATTAAATTCTCAAAAATAGACCGATACTCTTAAAAAACTATTACAGCAACACCATACAAACATAATAAATATAGAGACTTCTCTAAATGACAGTGAAGGGAGACTCAAAGAGGAATAATTCCAAAAAGAATTTCTGCTTAAACAGATTACATGACTGTTTAACAAAATAGATGACTTTCAAAACAGGGAAAGGAGAAATAATACAAAGATCTTTGGTCTACCTGAAAACATTGAAGGAAAAGACATTATTTCATTTTTAACCCGGATTCCTGAATTTTTAGACTAGAAAGAGGAACTTTCATTTGGGATTGAAAGGGTTCATAGAGCACTGAGGAAACCTGCTTCTAACTCAACAAATACTCCACCTAGATGCATAGTTATAAAATGTATTTCATTTCTGGAGAAGGAACTAATAAACTCTGCTTGGAGCAAATCACCCTTGAAATACACTCACAGCCTGACAAGATTTGACAATGATTATTCTTCCAGAATACTGGAACAAAGGAAAAAAATTCTGGCCAATAATAAAACTGTGAAACAAAACATTAAAGCACAGCTGGCCTCTCCAGCCAAGATAAAAATACTTTTTGCCAATGAGATGAGAACCTTTAATGACTTAAAATAAGCTACTGTATTCATCAAAAACAACAACATAATGTCTACCTCAGAAGAAATGGAATGGATGGCCCCTACTCTTAAAAGAATAAAAGAAACAAATCATTGGACTGATGCTTGAAAGAAAAAAACAAAAGACTGATTCCAGGATAGCTGTCCAAAAAATAACTCTTACAACTACATCTCTCGATGTATCAACTGATATGCTACTTAATTTGTGATCTATTTTATTTTTTTAAAAAAGGAGGGAATCTTAAACAACTGAGAAACAGTAATGATTTATTCAGAATGTTCAAAGAGTCCAATAATTTTTCACAAACAAAGGTAGGTCAAGATGGGTTACTATTTACATTATATATAAGCCAAACAAAGCAACATATAAGAAGTTTCTATTCCCCTACTTGAACTCAATGAATACTTATCTTGTTAATTTTTCATTGATTTTACTTATAATAATTTAAGTAATTAATTAACTAATTCAACAAGGTACCATTCATCAGAGTTCAGACTCAAATGTAACACATTAACATCATATATATTAGCAGTAACAGTAGAGTGTTTTGAAAAAAAAATGCTGTCATGGAGACTAATGCCTTCTTCAGTTAAAGTATGATTTAGAAATGTCATGTATATCCTGGTTAAATAATAGTAGTAAGCTCTTAGTACAAATGTCATCATTAGTCTGTCTAAATATAGTTAATATTATGGCAGGTATCACAGCTACAAGTGCTGTTTGATCAATTCTGATATGGTGTGCCTGGATGCAGCTGTGTCTGGTAGCTAGCACAAATGTCATTATTATTCTGTCTAAACATAGTTGATATCAGTTACGACAGGCATCAAAGCTTCGAGGGCTGTCTGGTCGGCCCTGGTATGGTGGGCATGAGTGCAGCCATGTCTAGCAGCTAGTACAAATGTCATTATTATTCTGTCTAAACATAATTAATATCAGTTATGGCAGGTATCATAGCTTTGAGTGCTGTTTATTTAAGCCTGACATGGTGTATGTGGATACAGCTGTGTCTGGCAGCTATGTGTTGCCGTTTTCATCTCTGGGAGGCTGTGGGTTGTGGCTTGTGATCAAGGTTTGCTGATGATTGTGTGTTGAGAAGAGACATTTGGTGTTTTGCCCTGGATATGGGGGAAGGGAGTGGATGGAGCTGTAATTTGGGATATTTTGGCAGAGAGTGGTTTGTTTTCGCATCTGCTGAGTGAGAGGTAGGAGGGCTGGAGTAGTGTGTTGTCTCTTGTTGTGGCGGCTTGTTGGGAGGTTTTTTTCTTTTATCTGTTTGCTCTCTGTTCTTTTCCTGATTGCTGCCTCACTGAAAGGAATAAATTTAGGCTTGAAGTTGCAGTGAAGTAAAGCTTTGCTTCAGGTGCATTGTGAGACTCTGGTATGCAGTACACAGACACATTAACAGAAACAGATGCTCCCACATCGCTATAGTAACAGAGACAGAGTAACAATAATGCTTAATGGCTCTGAGGAGCCCTTGACATTATTCTCAGCAATTACTTTTTAGTTTTAAATATATATAAGTATATATATATATATATATATATATATATATATATATATATATATATATATAAAAGGGCTGTATTAAACCACATGTACACATATTGATGGTCTTCGAACACTTTGTTTAGCTCATTAAGTTGATTCTTGATTAAAAAACACACACACAATAGTTATGTAATGTATGATTTTAGTAAACTACACATAAAATATATAATCATCATATGAGATGAAGCAGTCTACTGAATTTAGATATCAAAGACAGGATTTAATAACATGGGCTTGTGTATAATAACACTACTGTCTTAACTTGTCATAAATGACATACATTATGTTGAACATCAGTTTCTGCTATCTTATCAATTTCATATGCTACACTCTATTCTTTATAAACCCTCCTTCTGTCCATCTCTATCTTCCTTAGTCTTCATCTACATCCCATCCCAGACCCTCCATACTTCTAACCAACAATTACTTGATATCTACCACCCAAAAAGGTTAGTAGGCAAACTACTCTGCAAACACTCCCTTGCCCATGCTTGGAACAAACTTCCCCTTGACTTACGTTCAATCTCCCACACCTCACACTATAAAAATGAACTAAAATCTTATTTTCTCAATTCCAGAACCAGCCCTAGCCATGACCCTACATAGTCTTCCTTCCCTTTATATACCCTCAAAAGGACCATACTTAGTACCTCCTTACACCTCTCTCTCCAATGTGTCTACTATGCATTTGCACAATTTTATACAAACAAAAAAAATGTTCATTGTTGACCTATTGAACTATATCAATGTAAAATTGTTACTTAGCTTCTTTTTAATGCAACTTTAACTTTATGCATATATCCCAACATATGTGAATCATTTTGCTATAACTGCTATTATATCAATATTGTTTAAAATTGTACTTTTTTAAAATGTATTACTGGAGCTTTTCTCCTTGGGTCTCCACTGAAAATGGGCCACAAGCCCAGTTGGACAAACCTGGTTAACAAATATCAATAAATAAATAAAATAAATAAAAGGGGAAGCATGATGATTTTCTTATATGAGTAAATATGCATAACAAATTATGCAATTGCTTTAACTTGAATTGTAGTTTTTGTAACCCATCTTGACCATATATAATACTTAAGCTGTTACCAAGGTAACTGATGTTTTATACATGACATCAAACTGACAAAGTTGTTCAAGAGAAACAATAGAAGCCTGAACTTGAAATGTCACAGAATGTAACAATCATATTTTGAACAAATAGTATTAAATTGACAATAGACAGTTTAATAACAGGGGCTTGAGTATAATAAGACTTATGTTTTAAAGTGTCATAAATGACATGCACTATATTGAACATCAAGGGGAAGCATGATGATTTTTTCATATAAGTAAATGTGCATAAAAAGTCATGTAATTGCTTTGACTTGAATTGTGGTTTTGTAACACATCTTGCCCATACATAATACTTAAGCTGTTACCAAGGTAACTAATGTTTTATACATGACATCAAACTGACAAATTTTCCAAGGGAAACAATAGAAGCCTGAACTAGGAATGTCACAGAATGTAACAATCACATTCTGAACAAATAGCATTAAACTGACAGTAATTACTCAGTTTAACCTTTGCTGATAAAATGTTGCCATTTAAATCTAAAAAACGTTCAGTATATTCCATCAAATGTCAGTTTCTGAATATGGAAGGATAACTTGTAATCATTAATCACAATAACTGAATTTGCTGCATTTAACCATTTCACTCATTTTATAATAAGAAATGACAGATATGAAAATCTTTATGTATAGGAAATGGGGGAAGAGGGATGCACTGATAATTAAAATGCAGTAACTTTAATCAATGTTTACATAAAACAAACTTGATGCTTTAAGTAAGTTAGCAACAAACAAAGTGAAAACTTAAATGCTGGTAAACAATCAAATATAACTTCTGCTATATCCAGTAAAATACAATGTATCATGAAGATTAGGTATAAATATCATTACCATCTATTTATATTAAGTAATAAGTTTTGAAAGACTTCATCAATAAGGGAGACTATGTTAAATAACTGTGTGATATAATCCTTTACTGTGGTTTTATGTATGATACATCCTACTTTATTATGATTGAATTGCTTGTCATCTAGCTTATACAATAAGTAGACATTTATACTGTATTAGAATCCTGTCTAATCTACAACAGTACTATATCTGTTAAAAATAATATAAATATTATTTACTCCTATTACAAATATTCTCCATATGATAATTCAATTTATGGAGCTCAGATGTTCTGGATTGTCAAGGTATGAGTGATAATCTGATGGACTTAGGTTTATCCATCAGATTAGGAATGATTTTCATTCCATGGCTAGTGCGGATCTTAGTTTTGTTAACATTTTTAATTTAAATTTATTTCACAAAAACATTTTTAGTATGCCTGACCAAAACATTACTTTATTGGTAAACACTCAAACTATAAAACAGATAATTTCCATTAAAAGCTCAGATACATACTTTATAGTTATCAGAGGAAAACTTTTAATAGTCACAATAAAACAAAAATACATAGTCTAAATAATCTAAGATGGATTTAAGTTTATTATCTTTAAATACATATGACTTAAACAATCCTAGCAAGAGATCAAATCTACTGAAATGTTTAAAACTGAACAAAGCACAAAATGTATTCCTTCAAGAAACTAATTTCAAAACAAATAATTACAAATGTAATCCTAAGGAATTTATGATATTGGTGCAATCCTCTTATAAGACAAAGACAAAAGGGGTAACAATTTTATGGAAAACAAATGTGATTAACCCAGAAATCATTTATAAGTATGAAAATGAAGAAGACCTAATGGCATTAGTAATAGTTAAATATAATAACAGAATATGGACCCTAGCCAATCTATATTGGTTCCCAGGCATTGGATCTGGAACTGTTAAAATACACTTGGATTTAATTTCCAATAATTATAAAGGTAACTTAATATTAGGAGGAGATTTTAACTGTATATTTGATATTTCTGAAACTACAAATAAAAGACCACTGTGTACATCTGCTGTATCAAAAGCTTTAAACAAGTGGGTAGAATCATTTCATCTTGTAGATACTTAAACATTTAAAGAAGATAAATATTTGTTGTTTTCCCATCAAGATTACAGATTTGGTACCCAAACTAGAACAGATAAAATATTTTCTGCCCATGGCTTACACTCTAAAATTATTAATTTCTCAACCAGTCTCTGTCCCTTTTCAGACCACAATTCATGGATAGTAAAACTTCAAAATTGGTACAAACCATTAATCTTTAACTCTAGAAAAAGTACCAGAAAATTAAAACTAGATCTGCAAGCACCAATATCCTACAAAGAAATTACTGATACAATAAAACATGGTAAAAATAATAAAGCTCCAGGTATAGATGGCATAATTATGGAAATATATAAACTTTTTCCTTCAAAGATACTATCCCTCTTCCATAAAACTCTATTAGAAATTCAGTCACAAGCTTTAGTACCACTCTCTTGGAGATATTCCTTAATCACACCAATCCTAAAGGAAAACAAATCCCCAAACCTCTGTACCTCATATAGACCTATATCATTATTAAATAATGACTATAAGATATTTATGACAATATTAACTAAGAGGGTGAAAATATCACTATACAAAACAATAAAAAATGATCAGACTGGATTTATATATCATATACACACACATGACAATATTAAAAGTATAGTTTTTTTTATAGATTATATTAATAAAGAAATTAAAGAAACATTCATAATTGGCATAGATATAGAGAAATCATTTGATTCCCTAAATTGGGACTATTTATTCAAAATTCTGGTGTTATTTGAATTTCCTCCTTCCTTTGTTCATCTACTAAAGAATATATATATATATATATATATATATATATATATATATATATATATATATATATACACACACACACACACACACACACACACACACACACACACACACACACACACACACACACACACACATAATTTAGCATATGTTAAGCTAGGTCCTTTCACCTCTGAATCTATGCATATAACAAAGGGTACTAAACAAGGATGTCCCATGTCACCAATTCTATTTGCTTTGGCTGTTGAAATATTGGCAGATTCAATATGTAACAATACAAAAATCAAACGAGTAGATGTTTATGAACAATAGAATTCTAAAGTAATGCTCTTTGCTGATGACATCATATTAACATTATCCAATACAAAAGAGACATTAGAAGAATTAGATACTTTAATTGACACATTTTACAGGACTCAGGACTCCATTTCAATAAATCAAAATCAAAATTTTTATTTTTAAATAAAAAAAAAAGAATTGCAGATGAAGGGGAAATCACATTATAGGGAAATAGGAATCTACCTTAAAATATATATGAATTGAGTTATTCAAAGATAATAATGAATTAGTCTTAAAAAACTATGATAATATCATCAATGCAATTAAACTCTCTGTGGAAAAGTAGAACAAAATAATATTAACACTGGAAGATTGACTACAGTTAATAAAATGGTTTTACTACCCAAGATTCTATATATATTGCTTTGGCAATACAACAAAGGAATATAAATAATATCAAAGAAATCAACTCATGCCTAATAAAATTTTTATGGTTTCCCAAAAGAAACAGAATAGCTTTAATACATCATATCAGACCATGGAATCAGGGAGGATTAAACTTTCCTGATATAGAAACATATATAAAAGCATCAATATCTAAAACAATCTCAGATTGGATACGTCCAAATTATTCTGCAAATTGGAAATAATTACTAACTGCAATATCAATAAATGAATTTGATTTACAAAGAAAAAAAAAATCAAATAACAGGTACAAACAATTTGCCATGGCACATATTATGTATTAGTATGCAATATAACATATCTAAGCCCACTAAAACTCGTGTGATTAATTATTACATTGACTCATTTAGGAAAATTATTAATGCAAATATAGATTTAAAAATGTGGTTTGATCTTTTAACACCATTCATAGTTACAAAGAGCCACATAAAATATACAGAGAAATAATTAATTCCTGGGAACAGAAAGGATTTGTTTGTTGGTTTCAATATATCAAAGTACTAAAAGTTCTGGATATGTAAATAGAAACAACATACAAAATTCCACAACAAGATTGGCTAACTATGCAAAGCATTCTGACATACTCGCAAGATTTATGCAGAATAATTAGCAATTATTTAAAGAAATACTTAAACTTACGAAATACCTATATGAAATCATATATAACGATTATGACATGGGAAATAGTATTTCAAAATTTTACAAGATATAGATAAATTATAAAACAACACCCAAATACGCATATTGGAATTATATAACAAATGGACACTCATTACAGCTAACTGAAGAAATTAAATCAAATATTTTATTATCAATAAAACATAACTCCTTTACACAATACTAGAAAGTTTTCAGTTGGAAATGCTTGCACAGAGCATTCTTAACTCCAGATAGAATTACTAAAATTAATTCTTCCACAAAGGGAATATGTTGGAGGTGTGAACAAATACACAATGCAGATTAGAATCACATCTTTTTCAACTGTGTTAAAATTAAGCCATTTTGGAATGGTATTAAAAACTTTTTACAAGCTTTATTTAATGAATTATTTAAAATATCTAAAGCTCTAGTATAATATGTGTACGAAGGTTCTCATTTGAATGAGTCAAATATGTATCTAGTTTGGACAATACTTGCAATCTCATAGAAGTGTTTAACAACTAACTATACCAAAATATGCAGAAGTAATCTGAGCAAACTGTCATCCTCCTACAACAATATTGGCAGATTTGCAGCTGGGTCCTCCTATAGAACTCATCACTGTATCAATCTGAATCAACTTGTATGGTTAGAATTGCCAAATCTAATACTTTTCAATTAACTAATAGTAGCCCACAAGATCCTGTATCAACCTCAAAATGCACCCATACTTATGTCCCTAGTCACCCCCTATAACAATCTCAAAAGAATACACTCATCTAACAAACTACTTATACAAATATCTATATCCAATAATTCAGCTGGTGACACCCTGTTCTCTAATACAGTAGGTAAAACCTGGAACAGCCTCCCAAGTCAACTAACCTCACTATCCTCAGTTAACCTATTTAAAAGCATGCTCAAACCCTACCTCAAATCACACTGGCTATGCCCCTGTAATAATCCAGACTAACCACCATACCCTTTTCTGGACTCCCTTGATTCCTAGCCTCTTATGAGCATTATCTTGCGTTTACTCACCAATAATAGTGTGCTTGACCATTCTGAGGATTATTCCTCATGTAACAATGTATATACAATTGAATGACTAACCATTTTCATATAAGACCAGAAATCTTGTGAGACTGAACATTATAATTGTATCCTTGTGCTTTGCTTCTGAATACTCTAACCACTTAACACTAGCGTTTTTTCTTTTGTTATTTTTGTGTGACTTTAGAATCTATAGTATCTCTTAGATATAATTTGCATTATTAATACAAACTACTGTTGCATTTAGGTTTATTTACATCAGGTTTTCCCTATTGGAATACAAAATATAAAATCCTAGATATGTAATATGTTATAAAGCTTGGTAATGTACCAATTTCTATTGTAAATATAATTGTCTTGGCCTATTTTTTGTTGTTTGTGGAACTTTTCTCCCTGGGCCTCGACTGAAAATGAACATATATCCAGCTGGACTAGCCCGGTCAACAAATGTAAAATAAATAAAATAAATAAATAAACAAGAAGATGGAATACAAACACAATATCGACTTTGGAAGACTTCTATAGCCTACTGAAGACCACTGCACTGTTGGAAATTAAAATTAAAGAATTAAGGGTTCATCCTAAGCCATTTATTAACAATCCATGGAAAAAAGTCATATCATTAATTGACACTTTACAATAACTGAACAGATACACTCTGATAACTGGATTGTTATATCTATAATGTAATTGTATATATTGAGCTCTGTTGTAGTTTTAGGCTGATGTAAACAGTGCACATAGTTATTTAAGATGGTATATACAAATACCATAGAATTTATTTAACTATATTTGAAAAATATAACATTTTTGAGGGGAAAAAATACTATGACAAATATGAAATAGCTGTGAAAAGAGTGTAGGCTGGATAAAAAATCTATCTCATCTGTAAATAAGAAGCCATTAGTTGTTTTTAGAGCTATAGATAAGAAAATGTATATATTATAAAATAAGTAAATATTGATTAAAGAATAACACAATAAATTGCCCCTATTATTTTTATTAAGCATTATGGGATCTTTTATATCCATCTGAGCTACTTCCAACTCAGGCAGATGGGACCACAGTTTAACTTCTTATCCAAAGGATGGAACACTCAAGAGTGCATCACTCCACTTATTATGCTACCAATCAGTGAGAGTACTGAAAATCCTAATCTAAGCACATTGTGTGGGAACAGAATCTTTAACCTTCTAATATTCTGGCATCCATGTTCAGAATGCAACTTGTTGAACTGCTGACTACTGAATTATAAATTATGAAATGAAGCAAGAGTGATTGGTTATGCATTAAACCATAGTAATGCCCCAATGTGTTTCAATATGATCATTTTATGATGCCTCTAGCTTTGAATATTGCCTATGAATATCTACATTGTTGTTTTACAAACCATACTGGTACATACAAGCTAGTGAGATATTTTATATTAAAGCAATAACCCACAAGTGGATGCAGGTATATCAAGATTTACCCAAAGTAGGCATGGTTTAATCATGAAGGTGAAGCCTGAGTGATTGGACAAAGCTAACCATGGGTAAATCCTGATATCCTCACACCCATGAGTGGGTCATTGATATTATGCAATGACATTATGTAAGGAAGAAATTGCTTACCTTTCTTATATTGTTTTTGTATAATGGAGCTGTAGTGTGTTTGCATTCTTCTGTGATTTTTGATGTACTCTGCATGTGTATTGGAGTTATGCTTCCATTCTTGCACAGTACATCAGTGCTGCTGAATTAAAGCAATTAAGAAAAGAGAATCTCCATCTGTTTTTTTTTTATAGTAGTAATGGAAGAAAGTAAAATCTCAGTTGCTGCTATGAGATAAAAATCTGAACATTCTGCAAAGATTTGGACAGTTGAAAGTTACAAGGGTCTGGTTAGATTTATGGACTGTGCAAAAAAAGAAGAAAAATGTGGGTATGTTTCTGTCTTTTATTTTTCAGACGGTAGCTATTGTTATTTCTTTTTTCATGCTGTCCTTCCTTTTTCCATTAGAAATGTCTGTCCACTGAATGGTACTTAGTGGCCAAACTTTTTTCTTTTGGGATAAGCTCAATTTACAATGGGCACTCTGTTTGGGCTGACTAATCAGCATGCAAGTTTTTGAATACTAACAAGCTACCATTGTATAATAAAGCTTGTATGATAAGCAGCATAACTGTTCTGATGTTTGACCTTTGCCTAATGCAGCTAAACAATAGTACATGTGTATAATTTTCCTATTTCGGTAAATATTTCAACAATCAAGCAGCAAAGCCAGAACTGACTAATCTCATATGAAACTCACAGATTGATGAAAAAAATGCTCCTGACAATACATGCGTGGTTACTGAGTTATTGTAATATGCTTACAGCACATTAAAAAAATAATATCTACTGTGTTTATTTTGATTTCCAAAATTTGGTTTAAGAATCAGCAGTCCTGAACCATGCTTCCTTTTAAAAATTAGTCAGGTATATTGCAAGTAAATGATTGTCTAATTTCCCCACTGGGATTGTATAGTTTCGCACTTATGGTCTAGTTTTATTTCTTTCTGAATGGAATATTTTCCAATGTTGAAAACATGAAAGTTATAAAAAGGATTGTTGATATACTGGTTCATTCATAGAGGGAATAAGCACATATGATATAAACTAAATGATAAGTAAGAAAGTGAAGAGTGAACAACAGTGTGAATGATTCTGATGGCTAAAGACTTTTTCCTTCCTTAATGCTCTTCACAGTTATCTACTTCAGCCAAGGTTTTGACCTTGCATACTGAGAAAAGGAACTTTAAAAATACAAAGAAAGCTTGACATTGGTTGGTTAGTAGTTGACTGGGATGTGGAAATAAAATAGCATTTTGGCAGGTCACCTATCCCAGGTGGGGGGGGGGGGTCAGGCTATAGTCAACAGTAAAAGCTGCAGACTCCAGTCTCAGATTAAACAACAGAGAGCACACCAGCATATCATCAGTGGTGAAGTTCTACATTGTTTCTATTGCATGGGCCAGCGGGTAGGTGATAAAAAAGCTTACCACTGTTGTCATGCTGGCACTATAATTGTTCACTTTGTTCTCCTCTCCTCACAGCTAGCTCCCTGAATCATGAACAAGGAGGTCCACACTTAGCAAGGCACCAGTTCGAGGTACAGAACAGTCAAATGCAATGGTGTTGGTTGCATAAGAATGTGGTGGAGCTTCACAGCACAGAAGATGACAGCATGGGAAATCCAAGAAAATATTAAAATAAAAAATTAGGATTTCTAGTGATGACTCTGTGCTGCCCATTAGCTTAGACCTGCATTTATGAATTTCTTAATGTAAATATTCTGTTGCATATAACTTATCATGACATTATATATGGTAACAAGTATCAGCTTTTTTATGCTATTTGTATCGGACCAATGAATTTAAGAGATGTGACATGTACATAGCTGAGCTTTCTAAAGTAAGCCATAGTGTAACTTGAACAGAGTGACCAGTTACCTTGAGAAGTCTCAAGAAAAGATCATCTTGAAGGCATGGCCAGAATGCTGACAGGCTAGCAGCAAACCTTTCTTGCTCTGCTACTCTATTTCTATTTCTGACAGGAAATTTTATTTTTATAATATCCTAAACCAATTTTTGAACAAAATCAGTTAGCTGATACTAGATAGAATGTTATTATATAAAAAATTTAAAATATTTGAATGTTTTCATGGCAGATTATTCATTTGAAAGGTCTGCCCCACTGGCTGTGAAATTAGTCATTCAAAGACAATCTCTCAGGACTTGTCTTTAAAGAAAATACTCTAAACTGCTTTTCTAACATACAAGAACATTCTTCAGAAATGGACAAAATGGGTAAAAACTTGACAGCTTTGAAGAAAAATGTAACAAAAAGATGGAACAGATACATGGGATTTTAAAACAAAGAAAACTTAGATATCTGGAATGGAAGATGCCTTTAATGGCATAGAAGGCAGAGTATCCACAAATGAAAACAATTCTGTATATCCCCACCCATTGGGGGGTGTGGGGGGGTGAAGCCCCCACATATTTTTTACATTTTAAACCATACACATGAATATTTATAACTGCAATGAATAACTCTTTGCAGAAAACAATATATACCTAAACTATGTGGCGAGCTTCAGCCCTCAAACCCCCCATCTATATATATTAACTCCAGGATTGCACTACAGTGGGAAAAGGGGCATATACCTTTTACTTTAATGTGTCAGCATTATAAGTTTCAGCAAAATGAGTTTTCAGTTTTTTGAACTTTCACTGTTTTGGTCTCAGTCAAATGAATTTCAGTCAAATGAAATTTAGGTCATATGACATAGACCCATTTATCCTGAGTAATATTTTTAAGAAAATCCCAAGAATCCTTAGAAATATGTTTAAAAGGAATTAACAATGTTTTTCAACCAATGATCTACATATGCTAAAGGTTCACTTTTTGACCAAGCCCCAGCCACAATAGGATGAAATGGGGGCTTTTCTATACTTTTATGAGTCTTGGGAATACCAAACACTGTCAGAATGTTTATATATATATATATATATATATATATATATATATATATATATATATATATATATGTGGGTCTACCTGATAACACCGACATGCCAAAACATCGACAACAAAATATCAGACATGAAAAAAACGTCAAGAAAAGAAAGTTCAAAAACATGAAACTTCACATGCCCGACAAACCAAAATCCCGAAATAAACAAAACAAATACCTTTCCCGAAAAACACACACACAACACAAGCACACCAAAAACCTTACAAACCTACACTAAACCTTACATACACAACTATCTATGCACTAACCTTAACCCAAACCCTAACCCTCAAGTCCATCACCATCGCACACTTACCTTACCCGCACCTTAACCCTAATTCACTTAACCTGCCACTAAACCTAAAGTCCGTCACTATCGCACACTTACCTGACCTGCACCCTACTCTAATATCCATCACTATCACACACTTACCTTAACATGTCAGTGTTCTCAGCGCTGGGATTCTCAACTGTCAGTCTTCTCTGTTGTCAATCTTCCTGTGTCGGTGTTCTCATCATCGGCGTTATGCACTGTCGGCATTTTCAGGTAGACCCATATATATATATATATATATATATATATATATATATATATATACATATATATCTATATATATGTATATATATATATATATATATATATATATATATATATATATATATATATGTATATATGTGTGTGTGTGTGTTGATACCTATATAGGGCATGTGCATAGTAAAGTACTGTTGCAGATGTGTGTGTGTTAAACTGTGATATATTGAATTAATAACATTCAACTGTACAGTGTTCTGCCAGACAATAGTCACAGTTGTGACTGATATCTGTAGTTACATACACATATACTTGTGTTATGTTAGCTATATTAATACGTTATCAATATTGATTTCCCTGTTGTCACCCATTGATGTAGACCATTGCTCAGAAGTCCAGTCCTGGTATAACAGGCTGAGAAGTATGATTGAGCTGCAAGACTGTAAATACAGTGTGCGATACTGACATAGAACACAAATGTATACCAGGTATCCCCTGAGCACGTGTATGTATACGTATGTTCAGCTGAAAGGCACAAAAGTAATAACATGGGTTACAAGTGGTCTGGAGAATAGGTTGTGCATGTTGCACATGAGTAATATCAGTGTCACTGCATACAACAAAATAAAATGTATACAGCTACTGATTGTTGCATTGCCATGGCACTGATATGGGTACTGCAGTAGGCATGATTACCAGGTAGTAATCAGAGAAGTGTACAACTGTGTTATGAGCCACTGTCCATGCCTACCACTAACAGCTATATCAACACCCATATACACTGGATATCCAAAGTGTACCTACCCCTGTTGGAATGCCAGGTTTGTGTGCTATATGGCAATGAGACCACAGAAAATAATTTCAAAATGTTTCTCACCTCAAATGTGACCTATAACCTGTACAATTCTACTGAAAAAGAAACAAAGCTGTCTCAAGGAAGGTGAGCAACTACTGCCAAGTGAATATGCATCATGATGTTAGAGTACAAGCCAAGACAAATGGATGCTGTAATCATCTCAGCAGGTGTTCACACAACATATCGGTTTAAGGGTGTGGAAATACATTCAACTGGCTTACTGTACTGAGTATTATTTCCCATATGTTTTCACAGAACAGATTATGTTTTCAATTGTATTGAGCAGGCTATAGGTCACATTAAAGCTGGGGATTGTGTTTAAATGAGCTTTTGTGTGGTCATGCCTCAATTGCACAATTGCCAGGCATTGTAACAGGGGTGTGTACACTTTATATCCACTGTAGCTACATGGAATCAGCAGTACCTGACCTGTACAACCAGCCTCCACCAATGATAGAGTAATCCCCCTTGGTGGACAGCAGCAATACACAAAGCACATAATAGATTGCTATAGTGTTGTACAGGGACATGTAGGTGCAGACCACAACTTGGAAGCAAGTCCACCTCTATCTGACAAGCATGTAGGTTCACAGGTGACTTCCTGTAAGGCTGACTATGACTATAAATCAGACATATCCACACCACCAAGGCCAGTTGCAACAGTCTCCACATATGTAGTCAGTCTGAGAGGCAGTAACACTATCCAACTTGTACTGGGGGTAAAGCACACCTCATACACACATGCCATGGATACAGGCAACCTGCATCAGACAAGTTAGGTGGAAACAGTGCCACCCTGTCCACAACATTTGTAAAGGGGGATATGTGCATCAACCACACTCCTGCCCTCATCAGTGGTGAGCATGTACATAATGCCTACTGATGGCAACAACAGCAAGTCTCCATGGGGCATGAGAACATTGCAGTCTGCCTCCTACATGAGCTCAGGCATGTGCTCATAGCTCCATCACACACTACCATCAAACACAGACTTGCCACCATCCACACACCATCCATATGGGAGATGGGCACTGTCATCCTTCTACACAGAAATGAATGGAGAATATAGGATTATGCAATTAAGTGTCCAACACTGGGAGAACTAAACAGGTCAGGGCCAGGAGTGTAATGCAAGATGCCAAAGCCATGATAGCTGACAGTGTTATGGTATACTCTGTATTATTTGCAAGTAATATCCACAGTTGATGTGCAACTGGATAACTATATGAGGTCATGTGACCTTTTTTTCCTGTTTATGTCTTCCAGGTAATATGCAACATCCATGGCTACCAGCATTCACCAACATAGAGGATGACACCATAATACAATAGGCCATACAGCATTACAACATATTATTCACAGAGCCCAGGATCTGCATGAGAGGACCGACCAGTGGAACAACCTCATCCACAGGGTAAACGATGCCAGCTTGCACAGCCGAAATTATGACCAGGTGCAGCATTGTTGCACTGACCTCATCCACCATGCCCATCAGTGGGCTGCTGCTGTTGTGAGGGACCATCTAGCCACAGGTGGGGGTCAAGCCATCCAGTCCCCACTGACAGATGCTGAGGAGCTGCTCGACAGCATTGGGGCACCCACCCACTGAACAAGCCATGAAGCCGAAGACAGCATTGTGGAGGTAGGTGCCACCCACACAATGGATGAGGACCGTGCAGGTAAGACCCCAGTGCACATCACTAGAACACTGTTGCTTATCTATTTTTATCTGTAAAGTATCTACATGCATATGTCAGATAAGATAGTCTGTTGCTGGAGTGTAGTAATGCACAGATGTGCATAATCCTTAGTACTGGGGTTTGTACTGTTGATGTGCTGAAATGCTGCTTGTACCAATACCACAGGTGTGGCTACTGGCATTACTTCTGTCCCACAAATATTTAGGTCCCTCTGGTATATAATGGGGACAGCAGCCTGTAGCTGGTGAGTATTGTTGGGAGGGTGGCCTAATGGTTAAGGTGTTTGCCTTACAAACACAAGGCACAGGGTTTGAGTCTCACAAGGGATAATTGGCAAGGCTTAAAATGGCTTGCAAGGGCAGTTAGCCTAGTACTAATCTATGGAGCTGTTTTGTTCAGGTTTACCAATACACAGGCCATGTTAAGGCCATGTTGTTTGCCATGCATGCATTTAACACACCGACACATAATGCATGCTGTACATGTTCATTTGTGTTGGTGTTAACTGCACTGCATCACAGTGGTCACCATGGTGGCATATCTGAAGGGTATATAAAATTCCTGCAGTATACCTCACAACCTGTCAGTGCAAGATGTGTGGACAGAGATAAATAAAATGGTGGAACACGTGGCCTACAGTAGGGACATGTATGAAACATTACCCTTATACAGTGGATACAACAGTGTATACACCACTATTACAATGGTAACTGTTCCTGATATATACAATGACAGACCACAGTAACACATTCCACACCTTTTACAACCTGTAATGTGATCCTAACATGAGCAATGAATGTGTAATATAGAATCCTATGTTAGGACAACAAATATGGGGTATACAAACCTTGGAAGCATATGTGTGCACACACTTTAAATAACATATTGTGGAGGCAGCTTATGATGTACTCACAGCATTCACTCTTCTTGAGTACACACCTGCCATCAAGTACAGGGCATCAATGTCATACCAAGTAATGGTCTGCTGTCCAAGAAGTATGTCCATGACATATGCCTAGTCGCCTGCAACAGAGGCAGCCATGGCTTTCACACATCTTACAAAGCATGAAATGGATCCCATATCTGAAAGGTACCAGTCAGGAGTGGGAAAAGGAACCTTACCTCACCATTGTATATATTATGGCAAACAGTGCAGACAATGATCTAGAGGTGTATTAAATATGGGACATAAGTGATATAGAAAAGAAACAGATGCCCATCCAAAACAGATGACAAAACATGTTGCAAACTGGTCATGGAGGCTGCCCAGAGACATGTAGCAACACTGAGGGAGTAGCAGGAATTTCTAGCAAGTACTGCCTGTGTGGTACCTGTGTTGACAATCACCTGGATTCTGCATAATTGTGGCCTATGGGTTAGGCTAATCAGACGGATGAGTTGTCCCACATGAAACATCATCCAGGGATCTGTACAGGTAGCATAAGCATAACAGCAAGTCTCCCAAAGCCACGTGCTGCAATGTGCAATGGTGTCATGAGACCAATGCTCAAACCTACAGACAGTATTCATAAAGATACGTGTGGTGCACAAGCAACACCTCACTCCACCTCAGGGCCAGCATCACCAACTTTTAGCTTGCTAGTGCCTGTGTACACCTGTAGGGTTGCTATTCATTAGCTGGAACTAGGCCAGTAGACATGGTGGGTGGAATTTGGAACACTGCAAAATAACACTCATGTGTGGCCCATAGTTGTCAGGCATCTGCAATAAGTCTGAGGATGGGTAGAGGTGTCAACTTCAAATTCAACAGTGAAGTGAAGCATACATCCAAAGCTAGATAAGAATGTCTGTATCTGAGAACAAAGTTATGAATTGCGCCAGACATAACCCAGACTCTACTGCAATAGAGAAGCCACTGGGTGACCTCCAAGGGCTGTGCACATGAGCTGGCCTTGCAATCTGGCAGAGTTGGGGTACCTTTGTAGGGCAGACAGACCAAATAATGCCAAGTAAAGATGGGCCATGCTAGTATACCCCTTCCAGGAATAGTGACTGCTGTAGTTCACTTAACAGGTGCCTCAACAAACCATTGTTTAAAGGATATGCACACTTATGCAACTGACATATTGTATGCATCTCATTCAGCATCTCCATGACTAACTCATTTGTTTGATACTGCATTGGATTGCATAGGTCATATGTCACATATTAGGTGTGTGTAATGTTATCAAATGCAGTGTTGTGGCCCCATTGCTTATCATAGAAGAGACTGGCATGTCAACAGGGGTCTATACACTCCTCATATCCACATGAAGCTTTGATTGTTGTTGGTGTAACCGGATTTTATTGCACATACATGCACTGATGATGATGAGATCCGCAATTCAAAGGTCAGGCATTAATTATTGACATCAGTCCTCATATCATCCCAGTTATGTGTCAGACAAACACATAGGGCCTGTGAGCAACAGAGTAAACATAACTGCCAGACATCTACACATTCAGCAATGGTCTGAACTCTTGTGAGGTATAGTGCACAGTACATGCCAGTGTTTTGTACAGGTGCATAGCAATAATGTGTACATGGGTGCAGTGTGTTCCAGGGGAAGGGGCATCACCTACTAACACAACTCATGCATCAGAGAGTTGTATATTATTCATAACAAGGATTACAAATGACTGCAGTGCATGCTGTTGAGTGCCATATTTCATGCATGTCAACTGTTGGGTAATGAGAGGTCTGTGTAATATCTTTGTGCCATCTCACCTGTAAGTGTGTGTGTGTGTGTGTGTGTGTGTGTGTGTGTGTGTGTGTGTGTGTGTGTGTGTGTGTGTGTGTGTGTGTGTATGTATGTGTGTGTTTCTAGAAGTAAACCATTAACGTACAGGTCTTAATTTAAATTTCTTGTCTGCCCCTCACATTTGGCGAGGTTGGTCAGGGTCCCTCCGGCAGGCAAACTGATGTAAGTGTCCATAAAGACTCTGACAATGATGATAGGCATAGTGAGGCACAGGCAGGGTTGTCAGTGGCTTAATCTGTGCCATTGGTTGGCATCCCACTTTTATCCAGCCCATCCCCACACACAGTCACAATACCCACACATACCCCATCACCAGTGGCCATAGATGAGGAACGGTTAGTGGATGCTAGCATGGGACAGGAAAGTGTGGTGACTATAGCAAGTATGTCTGTACACAGCAGCCATAGCTGGATGACCAGCAAGGTCCCACACAGGCAGATGGACAGGGGTGCTCATAGGAGGGCTGCTGGCCATCATGCCCCCAGCAGAATTGCCACAGCAGGTGTTACCAGATGCATGTTTTGGGCCATCATGTAGGCACAGGCAAATATGGAACATTACATCAGAGATGTTCTGAGGCTCCAGAGGACTACTGTTCCTGCTGTACGTGACTAAATCCATGATCATGCAGATACCCACCATTAACTTGCAGGGTTCATGGATAGACAACTGGGTGAGATGGTGGGAATCCTAGACCGTGTGGTGTCTGTGGTAGAGCATGTGGTGGGAGTAGGATGTCAGCCACGTGAACGTAGGTCAGCAACACCAACAGGTGGAGGTCTACGTGGATGTGCGAAATCTCACTCCCACTCCCATAGTGGCAGTACCAGAACCAGCACTGCAGGGGGGTGCTGTCCACACCGCAATGCAGCAGGCCACATGCACGTGGTCCTGGCCAGTCTCAACAGGGATGCAGATTCAGCAGACAATTGCCATCGTCAGGGGAAGAGTACCATATCTTGGCTTCTGCCTGATGGTGCCCATGCAAAACCTGGCAGATGCAGTTCCCATTTCCATGGTCAGACACAGTGAAATATACACCCTCCCATGTACAGTCTACAGTTGTCCAACATACCCTTGTATAGGGTAGCCACATGGCAAAACCGTGTACATCCATACCCACACACATCACCATCACAGCTAGGGCACCTCCATACCTACACACATCACATCTGCACAGGCCATTTAATAAACAACCCTCTAACACACACACATGATGTCAACCAAACAGCTCAGCCTAGGCCTCTGTCAAACCCACACCACACCCCGTGCATATGATGATACCTGTGCCACATCCCTGTCATCCATACCATCGATGCAGGAACATGCTAATATGGGTCTGATGCACAGGGTGAATGTACTAAAGTTTAGAAATGTAATGCTGTTTAAAGTGTTGTCAGCTTAAATGTTTCATGCTTACACATCAAGGTGTGTAGCTGTCCAGCCATGATGCATTATTGCTGTTGTTAACACTGACTGAATGTGGTCTCCATAATATATTCTGTTTGTGTTCTAGGTGTCTGTGTGTCAAAAGGAAGTTTGTCTGCTGTCCTTTTGTGTAAAAGGTGTGGCACTGAGGTAACACATTGACTGTGTTATATCCCAGGTACAGCTGAATACAAGTAACAGGTCTGTATAACAGTTACTGCATGTGCCACATAGCTGATAGGTCTGAGGGGTGTATACAGGTGAGTGCATGGTGGCTGATGTAAGCAGCTCCTCTACAGTGGATAATGGTAAGTGTACTGGGTGGCACACACCACACACAGACTTTTGTATTGATGCAATACACAAAGAATACTATTCGCATGGATTTATTTCATTTTGCAGAGAACTCATTTTGGCCTATGTAATTCCAAAAAGACCAAATTGCCAAAACATCACATCAGTAAATAATCAGTCCACCAAATTTAATTTCATTGGAAATGTTACTGGCAGGATATATGTCCTTTTCCCCAATGTAGTGCAATACTGGAGTTGGTATACATAGTTGTGCTGGTGTGGGGGGCAGCCCCCCCCCCACTTTGGAGGATGTGGGGTGGCATAGAACCACACATAGTGTGATTAACAACTACTTAACCTCTTAACATAAACTGGACAGTATAACAGCACACTAAGCGGGGGGATACACACAATACCCCCAATGTGGGTGGCTGTGCCCACAATAACCACACCCAACTATATATACCACCTCCAATACAGCTATGCAGTAGGGAAAAGGGCATTTGCACATGCACTACTAGTTTTTAATGGAATGAATTTCAACAAGATGATTGCTTTGCAATGTTACCTTTTGCCAATTAGTTCTTGGATAACTGATCTCCTGGGAAATATATTTTCTGCAAACTGAAGTAGATCCTTCACATATACACACACTTACTTGGCAACACTGAGATTAGAACCCCTACCTAGGTACTTATTGCTACTAATGTGTTTGGCCTTAATTGCACATACCACAGAGCTTGTAGGGTGAGGTGTGTCCTGAGCTTCCTGTAAAGTGAACATCACCAGACCTTGTACAGTATGGTAATGGGGTATGTACTCGGTGTTAATGGACAATACATAGTATAATATACTGTCATATACACATTGACAAACACATACCATCATAGACACATTTGACAGACCTGGGGTTGGCAGTGCTGACTACTTTATCAGTGAGTCCATACTGTTACAGAGTTTTTGCACACAGCACATGCATCATTTGGCTGAAGAGTGTCATCAAGTTACCTGTATGGTTAATGGTGACAGCGGTCCTCATGCAGTGGACCTTGGGATATGTACTGGGGGTACCATGATGTAAAGACAGTATACCCAGCACCCCCACCCACATTGGATATTGTACTCACCGAAACCCATGATAATGCTCTGACATACCCACAATCATACATTTACCAGGAATGCAATACAAACCCTTCTCTATCTAATTATTACTACTACAGGGATATGCATTTATTGCACAAGCCACAGGGATAGTAGGGTGAGGGATTTGTCATGGCTCTCCTAATGTCAGCAATATCACCATCCATTATATTGTATTGAAGGTTTAGTGTATTTGGAGAATATGGCCTCAGAATGCTGTCTCCTACAAATATGCACACTCACACACAATTGCACACACATATACACACGCACTCACACACACACATACACACACACACACACACACACACACACACACACACACACACACACGCACACACACACACACACACACACACACACACACACACGCACGCACGCACGCACACACACACACATATACTCACATTTTCCAGGGCTCAGAGAGTAACCCACACCTATCTACCCATTTGTAGAACAGTGTTATGTTGGTACTGCAAGCTCCATGTAGCCCATAGGGTGAAAAGTGTCACAAGGTACATTTAATGTGAATTACAGCAGCAACTCTTTCTAATTATAGCAATGGGGGTGTAGTGCGTGAGAAGGCCCTCAGAGTATTTTCAACTACAAGTTTACAAACACACAAACACTGTTATACTTAATAATGCACACAGACACATTTCTCAGTACTGAGGTCCATAGGTGCAGGTGTCCCTAGGTGTGTACCAGGCTAATGTCCTTGGAGAGATGAGAGCAGTAGGGCATGTGTGTATACTGGTATCATGCCACCTGACATTTGTCAGTAGGCCATCTATCACCTAATGGCACTTGACTGATCCCCAGGGTGACAGCTAAATTCAACATTCACTCATCTGGTGTTCTCTTGAAGAGGGCCAGTGAGGTGCTTCAATTGACATGCATGCATCACATATTGCATAACATGGCCAGTGTCTGGGTTAGAGACCTGTATCCAAACATGTTCTGTTGACTGGGGTAGTCTGACTGAGGTATCCATGGCATGTGGTGCATACAGAGTGGGGTTTCCTAGCTGTGACATGTCAGTGTCAGTCAGACAGAGATTGCCTGCAAGCAGCCAAGATGAATACCTGATATCTGCACATCTGTACAGAGGACAGACAGAAAGTAGATAATGAACAGGTTATGCATTAGGATGAATATTTTCAAAGATAGACATCTGAAATTGATAGGTATGCCATTACTACATGACAGCAGTCCTCAATGACATTTCCTAAAGACATAGAAGTCTACAGTTAATATCAACATTTCAGATCAATATGCAATAGGAGATACATAAAAACATATAGCTCAAACGCCAAGAACAAAATAGTCAGTACTCAGAGTCCAGCTTTGCATGCAGGGGTGTATGGTTCCAGTACTACAATCTGCAATCTACTCTTACTTGGAAAAGCCTTGTTAAAAGTAGTAATGTAATGATACAACACATGCAAGTGTGACTGCATATAACCTGGGATATTACTCAAGTTTGAAACACATACAAAGAGAAAAGATTGTTGTACTACCCGTGTATACTCAGGTGTCCCATACAGTATACTTGCACCCCTTGCTACTGTAATGACAGCACATAGAAGCATGTTATGTACATGGACTTAAATACACTTATTAAAGATGTCATTACCCTGCTATTTGATCAGACTGGAATGTGATCACTGGCTACCAGGACTGGGCTATTCTTAGCAGGTTTAACCATTGCTTAAAAGTAAATGCTAAGCAGATTTGCACACAGGTAAGTTAAGCCTACACAGTGTAAGTGCCTATTCATTTAACCGTACGTTAGCAGCACTTACCATCGTGCAAAACCACACAAACCCACTTAAAGCCACTTTAAAGTGCCTTAATCACCCTGTCTCTATCAGCCCTTGTTCTGCCCAGCAACAAAATAAATAGCCCATAAATGTCTTGAACCCAGGACACTGTACACTATAGTCACAGCACTTAACCACTAAGCCATCTGAGCTGTAATAATGCCTACTGCTTTTTCAACTATATCATTCAGTACACATACTGAATAGTAGTGAACAACTTTGACTACTTCAATTGTTTACTACTTGTTAGTGAAAATAGTGTGGAATTAGACATGTTTTTATATCTAAATATACATATATCAGATACATATGGTGAGATACATCTGAGAAGGAATATACAACACTCATGTTTATACATAAAAAGGATATACATATATATATATATATATAAATATATATATATATATATATATATATATATATATATATATATATATATATATATATATATATATATATATATATATATATATATATATATATATATATATATATATATATATATATGTGTGTGTATACATACATACACACACACACACATATATATATATATATATATATATATATATATATATATATATATATATATATATATATATATATAAATATATGCCCATAACATGTAGTGGTGTCATACCTCAGCACCATAACTCTCAACCGCTTAGTGCAAGGGAACGTAATGTAAGTATTTCAGTTATAAATGTAGAATGTTGCTACAGTAACAAGGTTTGTGTCAACATACATGTTCTGAAGGAAGGCTCTTCTGAAACTGACATGTACGTCATCAGTTATGGACAGACATCATAAAATAATCATAGTGAAGTACCACACAAATCACAGTAATGATCCTGTGGAATACAGCAGAAATATGAGCAATAAACATGGACAGTCTGAAAAAATCTGGTCAGTCGAGAGGTATACACAGAACTCCTTAATGCAAGAAATATGGACCAACCCTGACAAATGGGATGTTAAAAGCCATGAAAATGGTGATATATCACAAATACTGGAGTAGATAAGTTCACACAGTTGATGCATTCATACCCTCCTGTCTGTCCTAACATATATTAACTGGAGGAGCAGAGGTCCCAAGCCCACACACTTCCCACTAGTTAGTGACATACATCTTCACAACATCCCACTTCTTTGTCAGAAATACACAACATCTATGGTGGCCAGGCAACAGTACATCTGACAAATATCTGGACATAACATCACACTAGGGTAAATACACTGAGCTGCTAGGCATGTCACCAAGCACTGTCTAAACTACAGGGAGACTTCCACAACACTAACCCAATTTTCCTATGGGGGAATACACATGTAATTGCAAATATAGCAGGCATAACAGGCATGTAACAGCATGAAGTAACAGACACCACTGTGAAAGTGTATGCCCATAACCAATCTCAACACAGTCACAGTCACATAATGGTAATCCTAATTAATAGTACAGTATATGGACTGTGTGAACAAAACCCATCATCATATTTGCCACTCACGCACTAACCCTACATATACTGGCCCAATTCACAGTGTAGTCTGATGCCTGACTGTGGTATGGGACATGTCTCTGTCTGGCCCTATAAACATATAATCTGATAGGGTACCAGAAACTGGAGCAGCATGTAATGTCAGATAGAATAGGACCAAGAACACTGACATCTACCCCAGTCTGCACACAGGCCAAGTAACATATTCACAATACACTGCTACACAATACTGACACTCTGTCAACAATCACTACAAGTACACAGACCTCACTACTGTACAGACTACAACAGAATGTCCAGGTTTTGTCCTCAGATATAAGGCCTCCTATAACACGTCTGGCATTCTGATATATCACTGGCTTGATATCAGGAATGATGTCAGTAAATAATAATATACTGTACATATCTACCTCATACTGCATGACATATGGACAAAGGGTGACAGATGTGGGGGGGAGAGGCACAAACATAGGACCAATATTGACATATTGCTGTTATAAACTGAGAAAATTGCTGATGTAACAGGGTTTGTTGTAACATGTCTCTCCTGAGGGATTTGAAGTCAGTAACACACATGGATGTTACCACTTACTGCCTACAATCATCAGATTATGCTGCTGCATTTACAAAGACCGAAAATGTGTAAGTAATACACCAAATCTATGACTCCAAATTCTGGCCAGTCTGCAGGTAGCCCTACAGGTGAGAGTTCTCTCAACCACATAACACTGTCATGCCAGACTTTAAATCATGCAGAACAGCCATATCCACACAAACCCTGTTAAACCAACATTATTTCAAATGTAGAACAGCAATACTTACATCCCCCTCCAGTTTGTTCGCCTGTCTCCACAGTGTTGTAAGATGTATTTCCAACTACCCTCTGTAATGCTGTTTGTCAGACACCCATATGAAGTCCTGCTCACAATGAAGGAAAAGGGCCAATGCCCACATGAAGTGCTTAATTATAGGAGCATGTTTCCATGCATTTGGCTATAGGAATGATACCACAGCTGTTCCACATGCAATTAGCAAGTAGGGGACTCCAATTCATGCACAGGCCATCAACTGATAATGAGCATTACCTGCAAATGTCAAGCTGCTGCCTATGCAAAACATATGCATTTTTCTACATCTACCAGAGAGGGATAGAGAGAGAGAGAGGCAGTGACACAGGGAAAGAAAGGAAGAAAGACAGAAAGGGAGAAAAAGCCAAGCATGTCTGTGTAAGATCCATGGGTGGAGAGAGGTCTCTGAATATCATAAGGGTTGCCTATATTGTTCACTAATCCATACTGTCACATAGACATTGAACATGGCAATAGACATCTATGGCTGTGGATTGTCTACACCAGCCTCTATGGTATTTGACAACTGCTGACCTTGTAATGTGGACATTGGGACATATAGGCCCTCAAAATAATGTTGTAGCAAAACCCCCCTCCAATGGATGCTGTTATTAGACAATTACACCCACACAGGATATTGATGATAGACACAAACTTGCCAGTACTGAGTTTCAAATCTCTACCTAACTATGTATTGCTACTACAGTGTTACACATTTATCGCACATGCCACAGAGCTTATATGTTTGAGAGCTGTCCAAACATATCTTTGAAAGTGAGTGACATCAGCAGCAGTCATATAGGAGGGTAAGGGAAGTGTAGTAAATGTGAATGTCCACAAATCAGGTGTCAACAAAGACACACACACTCTCTCACAGAAATACACACATTCTCACAGTTGCTAGGACGAGGATTAGAACTCATACCTAACTAATTTGCTATACTATAGTATTACACAATTATCACAAGCACTGTGGGGTTATATATGTTGGAGAACTGTCCAAAGGTATCTTTGAAGGTGAGTGACATCAGCAGCAGTGCTAAAGGAGGGTAAGGGAATTGTAGTATGTGTGAATGTCCACAAAATCAAGTGTCAACAAAGACACACACACTCTCTCTCTCACACACACACACACACACACACACACACACACACACACACACACACACACACACACATTTGCCATCATTAGGATTAGAACATATACCTAACTAGTTTGCAACACTATAGTATTATCCAGTTATTGCACATGCTACGGATCTTATGGGCTAAGACTTGGCCAATGGGTTATTTCAAGGTGAATGACATCAGCAGGAGTGCTAAAGCAGGAAAATGGGAGTTGTGGTGAGTGTGAATGGCCTCATAATCATTCATCTCCAAATACACACACACAGTTTAACAGTTGCCATGTCTGGGATTAGAACGCCTACCTAACTAGTCTGCTATACTGCAGTATTACACAGTTATCACAAGCACCACCGAGCTTTCAGGGCTGAGATTTGGCTAAAGGTTTATTTCAAGGTGACTAACATCAGCAGGAGTGCTAAAGTAGGACAATGGGAGGTGTAGTGAGTGTGAATGGCCTCAAAATCATTCATCTTCACACACACACACACACACACACACACACACACACACACACACACACACACACACACACACACAGTTTAACAGTTACCAAGTCTGGGATTAGAATGCCTACCTAACTAGTTAGCTGCATTACAGTATTACTCAGTTATCGCAAGCACCACAGAGCTTATAGGGCTGAGATTTGCCCAAAGGGTTACTGACATAAGCAGGAGTGCTAACATGGGCAATGGGCAATGGGAAGTGCAGTGTGTGTGAATGGGCCATAAAATCATTTATCTGGAAACAAGACACACACACACTCAGTCACACACAACTTTACATTTGACAGGACTGAGTTTACAAATGCTACATGAATACTTATTTGTACTATAGTGTTACACAATTATCACAAGCACCACTGACAATATAGGGCTGAGGGCTACCAAAAGGAATGTCTACAGTGATTGACATCAGCACATCATGTTATATAGGCCAATGGGATGTGTAGTGGGTAGGACAGGCCTCATAATGGAATTCTTTCTGTCATTGTCTGTCCCTCTCTCTCACTTCTCCACATCTCTGTGTGTGTGTATGTTTGACATATTATAGTTTTGGCCTTAGATATGTGTGAGTATTCCTATTCAATGTGTGTGTGAAGCATAAATGGTGTACAATTTGGTGTGTGTGCACAGACATCTGCAAATGACAGATATGTATAGTCCACGGTGTTGTTAGACATGGGCTTCATTTCTCTAAGTGTAGGAGCATACCCAGTATGACCTTCTATATTGAGTGTGGGAATCCATTCCAGGTAGGGTTGTACTCCAGTCCAGGGTTTGGTGTTCTACACCTATAGCTAGCAAAACTGTTTCTGCAGATTATCTGTAGATAGGATGACAATATTGAGTCACAATGGGCGAAACTTAGGGGGATACTGTAACTATTACTGTCTGTGCTGCTTGTGTTACTTGGTTGGTGTTAGCAGAGATATTCTGACATATGTACTGTTTACACTGTGATTTATTATGTCATCTACTACTGACAGATATAATTATTTGCTCACAGTTATTTACCGGGAAATACAAGATAAATTAAGCTCAGTCCAGTATTGTGGGCCACAGCCTACACATTCTTGCACACTCCTGCCATTCTGGAGTGGCAGCTACACACACTTGCTGATGGGTCTGTGTAAATGGTTCAGCACCTTGGTAGTATGGTGGCTGAGAATCCCCTTCTTATACATATATCAACTTAACAGAACAGCCATATCCTGCTGTGGCCATAACTCTCAGCTGTACAGATTCACCCAAGTTACCCAGAGGCAGGCCTCATATATCTGGACAGTTCCCCTTCACATTGTGGTTTACGAGCAGGTTTGTAGCCACCCATTAATGGGTTTGCAGGCATGGGTAGTATAGACACACATCAGAGTTTCAGACTTCACACACACTCCATGACATCCATGCTTTGACACCCCCCCCCTGTTATTCTATCCTTTCCTAACATTATGCGAGTGATATCTGAGAAGTATCCCTAGAGTTGGCCCTTCATCACAGCAGTATTTATGGATTGGTCCATAGTTCTTGCAGTAGGACATGGGGGCATGCTACTGGGATTTGTCAACATGGCCTTGCATTTGTGTTCTGTTGACTGTGTTAGGTTGTTAGTTAGGACCCTATGAGATACCATACAGCACTACAGGTGAGGCACAGGCCTTTGACAGAGCACTGTAGGCCATTTGGTAGTGATGCAGGCCAGTCATTCTGTCACTCCAAATTCCCAGGCTGCGAGCCAGTGGATTCCCCTGGGGTGACAGGGTAAGTGTGTGAGGTGCTACTGGCAATACTTACTGACTATATTGATCTATTGGTCTGGATGCAGGCAGGGTGCTGCTTACAGCTAGGGACACACTTCCATAGGACACCTCTTCAGCATGCTGCATTCTGTGGGTATTCCCATACAGAAGTGGGGTCATACTGTACTCATTCCCAACAGCAAGGATATCACCTGTGATAAACCTGTGACTGATGGTGGGGTGAGTTGAGTGCATGTGTGATATGGAAGCTATTTGCAGCTGACTCACAGATATACCTGGGAAATTGCACTTATGCTGCCTTGTGCATGGACATAGGTAGTCTATCATCAGTTCATAACTGTGCCTGTTGTGGTCTGCCAGTGATTGGCCAGACTACACCAGTATTCCATATTACATGGACAACTAATGTGCTGCTAACCTGCATGTACAATTCCAAAGTGGTGTGCAGCTGACAGTCACATTATATGCACTCTGCCTAGGGTACTTCCACCTATGTACTGTGTGCATGTATTGGTCCACATTCATGGCATGTTCATCTTTCAGATAGTGACAGATATTGACATATGGACAGTGAGTATGAATGACTGCTGATATGGTATTGCTGAAAAGCATTGGGGTTGGCACTGCAGTTGTCAGAACATGGTCCTGTCAACCACAGTACTGCTCATAGGCCACCGAGACACAACCCTCCATGCCTTCATGCTAGCCACTTCCAGACAATATTGAACACACAACAACCTAACACACTAACCACTGCATATTTCACACGTGCTACAATCTATCCTGTAGACTGGGCCAGCTCGGACAATCTGTGCTCCACTGATATTACTCCTCACAATTACATGTTACTGCATTTCTACATAGGATTGTGAAGGGGGAACACCTAATGACTTTAAACATTTGCTATGACTGCACTGGTATTTCAGGTACTCTGTTGGCTTCCATTTTATATTGTCTTCTGACCTATCATGCAGTCTGGAGGCATAGCATTAGAGTACAGATCTTAGGTTTTATTGACCTACATTTCAGTTTCAGACTTCTTACCCTTCAGAACTAACATACAACTGCCAGACATGTTGTAGTCTGTCTGTGTAGGTCTGGAGGGGGGCTGTTCACCATTGCCATCATTTGGGGGCCTTAGCCCAGCCTTTCCTTATGGTCATCTACACCTGTCCTGCCGGCTGAGGCTGGTGGTGGGTATGTGAGCCTCACTGACATGCATGTGTGTGTCCTGTGGACACCCACAGTTTTTTGGGCCACCACATGTACTGTGGTGGGATTTGTCCCCTTGTCTAATACTGCCTAGTATGTTGACACCAGTATTTATTATATATTTCATGCTGCCCATATAGGTGTCCACTATCTGCTACCATCCCATTCAGCCACCCGATTCCCTTTCATGCTCGCAGCCATACCATAGATACAACTATCAGAACATACTACTCCATTCAGTAATTGATAGGAAGAGTGACTTACCTTGTGGCTGGGTCAGTATTGCAGACAGTGCTGGAGGGCGGACTATGTCAGATGCATATAGTACACTCCCTATACATGGTAAAGCACAGGTAGTGTCATGTTTGGCATCCCTTTTACTGTATGTGTGAGTCAGGGAGATGTGTCATTCCCTGGGTCCCTACCATGTCAGTGTATGTGCTATGCACTGCCTCTTTTCCAAAGCCTGGGCATACTGGGCACACCTCCTTCTGTCTACATGGGCATGCCCAAGTAGTTCCTCCTCTGAGTCACTCTGTGCCTGTGATGGCCTTGGCCAATGGTGGGGGGCTTTGTGGTCTTGCCCCATGCTGTTCCTGCTCTAGCTGTTTCTGCAGGATCATATTGTGTAGCATGGCACATACTATGAACAATTGTGTACATATAGCTGGAGAGTACTGCAAGGCTCCTCCGGATATGTCCATGCAGCGGAACCGCGACATAAGCATCCCAAATACACACTCTATAATGATTCTGGTTTGTGCATGTGTCTCATTATGGAGTACTTGTTCAGGTGTGTGTGCATGTTTGATGGGTGTCATCAGTCATGGTTCCAGTGTGTAGCCATCATCCCCCACTAGGTGGCCATATGGGATGTCCCCACTGGCAAATGACTGGTACAGCTGTGTCATATGTGGGAGTCATGATAGCTTCCAGGACTGCCAGCACACACTTTCAAGATAATGCCCTGGGCATCACACATGATGTGGCAGTTGAAGGGGAAGCCCTTGTGGTTTATGTAGACCCTACCCCGCTCACCAGGTGGTGCTTTGATGTGTATGTGCGTGCAGTCTATAGCACCCACTACCGTAGGGTATTCTGCTATTTGGTGGGAGAGATGCATATTGCTGGTCAACGCCTCACGGGTGTTGAGGAAATATATGTGTACTCACTGGCATGTGCTGACATGGCATCCATGAACTGGTGGAGTACCCTGGATGCTGATGCCTGTGAGATCCCCATGATATCCTCAGTTGCCCTTTGGAAGGTACCTGTGGCTAGTATTCTTAAGCCTACACATACCTTGGTATCCACTGGGATGGATTCCCCTCTGTTGGTTCTGTATGTGAGGCGGGGCCGGCACAGCTCAACAATTTGCTGTAGAATATCCCTGTCCACCCTATAGCACTCCACTATCTATCTCCTGCTCACGTAGCCCCTGGTAGGTTACCCTAGGTCCGTACACTTTTCTCCTCCTCCTCACTGTGGGATGGTCATCAGCATTCACATCCTAACCACCCCCAGCCTCTTGCACATATTGGTGTATGAGAGTGACAGCAGCCCCTAACATTTTGTTAATTTTTTCAGGTAAACTTTCCCAGTCTGTGTACACCAGTGGTGTAGAGTTTGTGGGAAAAAACAAACTGAAAGGTGTTTGCATTAGTGTATAGTAGTGAGCTGGGCTGCTGCCTGTGTAATTGGCTGATTCTGATACATTTCACCTGCCAGCTTGCTAGTTCTCCTTGATTGCCTTCCTACTGTTGTTTTCCCTTCCCGTTGCCTTCCTGTTTAAGCCTTAAGGTGCACCGCACATACCCACTGCTCAAATGTGAACATTGTTGCGATTTCCTGGGTTTTTTTTGTTTTTTTTTTTTACCTGGTGTGCGGAGCGCACACCCGTTTCAGCAGGGAAAACAGTGCTTAGCAATGTGAGAAACAACCCCTTCCTTAGCTGTGCATATCTAAGAAACACAGGTCACAAAGTTCCAATAAGCTTACAGCATGCATGACGCATTCCCTTATGCGGCTAACACTGACAGGAAATCTATGATTCAGTATCAATCCATTCTCCTCATTTGCATAAACCAGAATGCTAATTCATAGTTACCACATTTCCCACTTTTTTTTTTGTGGTGATCCCATTTGCGAACCGTTGCCCTATGCTTAAACAGCCAAGATCGTTCAAAGAAGCATTAACTTGCATTTTATAATATTTCAACTTTTTTCATGCCAGTGGCCATAAATCAGGCCATTGGCATGCCTACTACATTGAATACATGCTTTCTTTTGAACTGTCATGCCTCCATTTTGTAATTAGCAGAAATGTATTCAGTTAGTAACCGAATACATATCTGCAGGTTACACTATTCCTGCACAGATGGCTGCCTGCTTCCTGGCTCACTAATTCATCTCATTTACATAGTTTTCACCAGCAAATGAGGTAATTAGCATAGACCAGTAGTGTCCATGCAGGAATAGTGTAGGAGGGCTCGTGCTCGTCCCAGGAGCTCGATCCTGGATCACTCGTCGACCATATTGCATGCAGCAGCTCTTGCACTACTCCTGCACTCTGTGCAGAGCTTGCTGAATCTGGGGATTGTCTTTTATCTGTGTTAATCTCTTTTTTTCTCAGAACTGAAAGAAACAATTGGCTTTATTAAAATACTATATATGCTCTTAGAAATAGAATAGAACTAAATGACTACAAGATCTGCTATATTTTACAGTTTATAAGTTTTACTGAAAGCAAATGAGTGTTTATAATCTGAATATTATGTATATACTAAATCCTTTTAATGCTGATAATTAAGTTTGACCTTTCTTATATCATAACTTTAGAAGCAGTAGACTGATGCTAGATACTTATTTGTATGTAGATGGTAGTATTTGAATAGGATTGTTATTCAAACCAGGAATTTTAAGCTCAATGTCGGGTGGGGACAGAAAAGAACAGTGCATGTTTAGTAGTTTATTAATTCTTTTTTTTTTTTTTTTTTTTTTTAGCATCCACTATTCTTGATAGAAAGTGTACTATGAGTAAGAAGTTCACTAGATATACTAACAGTTTTTCAGTGCCGTATTATTTACAAATGTATATGGGTATTATCCATAATACTTATTTATTTTTTCCTTTGTTGTGAGTATGGCCAACTTGAAATGCATATCAATTAATATCAATGGATTAAATAATGGTTGTAAAAGGTAGTTTATGCACATTTTAAAAATACTTCATTCCAAAGTTGTCTTTTTACAGAGAACACATTTAATAAAAGAAGATTTGGACAGACTTAATACTAATCACTACTCTATATTGTTACGTTTCACAATACTTTGAAAATGAAGACAAATAGTTCTTTCTCTCTTTCAGTGGTTTTTATTATCTACTGTACACATGTGCGGGAGCCTCATGGAAAGTACCAGGGAGACTCTCAGAACAAAAGAATAAACAAGCTTATATACTGGTAATATTGCTGACAGTACAAAAATATAAAAAGGAACCAATTAGGTCATCACACATGGCAATTAACCAATCAAAGGTTTACCCGTAAACATAAGACAATTCACATCATCATATCTCTAGGCAAAGAAAGAAAATTGGATGCACTTCTATAAAAGGCACATTTCCTGCTTTCAGGCAGACTCTTGTTTTTCAGTATTTTCTCATTGCTCAGAGTTCATTCAAAGTTCACAGTACACAGTACATTTTAATACATACAAACTGTCACATACTCAATTCTCTCAAACACATGCTTTGGCTGTTCATATTCTACAATATTTACTAGCTCCCATTATAAACAAAAGAAAAGAGGGATGGCTATTTTATGGAAAGATTCTCTGTCTCTGCCTAAAATCCTGAATAAATTTAGTGATGAAAAGGCATGTTGTGTTCAGTGAGTTTAGAAATACAAGGGAAACTCTATACTTTTATTAATGTCTATTGGATACCTGGATTGGGAATACAAATAGTTAAACAATAGCAGGGGGAAATAATATGAATATCAAAGAGAAACATTATTTTTGCAGATGACTTTAATTGTATTTTATCTAACAGGGATACCAACACTAGCTGTAAAAGGAAGAAACCTGCCTCAGTCAAGGCTTTGATGAAGTTCAATGACCTATATAATATGAGAGATATAAATGAGTTTTCAGTGCTAGACTCACTCTTCTTTACACGTCTCACATAGACATGAGACATAATCATGGATAAATAGAGTATATGTTTCAAATGAGATCACTAGTAGAACTGAACACAAGGCTCAGTCCTGGGAACTCTCTTGTTCGGTATATATTTCTCGGAGGTACAGGCCAACACGGAAGGACTGTGGCTGACCAAGTTCGCAGATGACTGCAAACTGGGTGCCATAATCGACTCTCCAGCCAACACAAGCATCCTTTAAAAGGGCCTCATAGAAACAAGACAACTGGTGCCAGAGCCATGGCCTCAAGCTAAATGCCAAAAAGTGTATAGTCATCCCCTTTGGCAAAAACAAAGTGCCCACAAATTACCACATAGGTGGTAATCCATTAAGTACAGAAGAAGTAATTAGGGACCTGAGGACCCAAGTTGATAGCAATCTCTCATTTGACAACCACGTGGCCAAAGTGGTTAGAAAAACATTTTATATAGCCCACCTAATCATGAAGGGATTCACATCTAGATCAGGGGAGGTCATTGTGCCTCTTTACTCATCCCTCATCAGGCCCATAATTGAGTACAATGCCCCTTTTGGGATGTACCTTACCAGACACCTGCAGCAACTGGAAAGACCCCAAAAGTACCTCACCAAGAGGATCAAAGGGCTCAAACAGATGCCATATACTGCCCGGTTAAAGAAACTTCAGCTCTACTCAGTGGCATACCGCCTGTTCTGAGGCGATCTGTGCCTGACATATAAAGCCATGTCCAACCCAGAATTAATGGGCATGCTGCACCTCAGAAAATCCAAATCCCATCGAGCTACGCGCTCGAGAGACTTGAACCTCAGCACTGAAATAAATAGGACATGCTGGAGGGACAGATTCATAACCCAGAGGCTCCCTTCACTCTGGAATAAAATCCCAGTCCAGGTTAGGCAGAGTCCCTCATTGATTCTCTTCAAGAGGAATCTTGATGAGTGGATGGGAGATCGTAGGTTTACCCCGGGTATCACTTCTGTGTCACTGTTAGACAGAGGCACAGTATACTAACCTCGAAAAAGGGCATAGCAAAATAAATTTAAAATGTGTGGCGAAAGCCAAACACATTCTGGCTAGGCTTATAAATGCCCTAGGGCAGATAGCCTAGTATGAACCTATGAACCTATGATAGTGTTAAAGAAGTCTCTTGCCCCCTGTTGGATCATAATGCAATAACATTTGAAGTTAAATAGAATTCTAGTATTACCATAACAATTAAAAGAATTATTGCAAATATGACAATACAAAAGACTTTAAGGAGTTATTTAATAAAGAAATTCAAACTTTTATTGAAATTACACAAGAAGACCCAAAACAAAGCAACAAAGCCAAAGCCAAGTAATAACACTCCACAGCCTGGAAGCAGAATTCGTAAATGGTTGAAAAAAGACCAAATCCTTTAATGAAACAAGTCGATACAGCAGTAGAAACAAGCGCTTTCGCCCAGGAAAATCCTGGGCTTTATCAAGTAAACAATTCGCACTTTAAAAAGCATTGCTTATATACTAAGTGCACAAGCTAAAATTGTTAAACAACTAATTAACTCATTAGTACTTAAAAGGGGATCAGCCTTACAGAGTAAACCACCTTATTTGTTATAAAAAATACATAAAATACTGCTTAAATAAATAAATGTAACATTGTTAAAAACATACCTCAACCATGCAAATATAAATACAAATATTTCATTATATTAAAAAATAGTGAAATAGTGAAATAGTGAAATAAAAACCAAAAGGACTAAGAGAACATCAATATACATAATCATTTCCCAAAATTATTCTAAGTTAAAAATTTAACACTTAGTATATAAGCAATTGTTCCCTCTACTCATCATTCATTAGACCCATTATAGAGTTCAATGCCCCTTTTGGTATGTACCTCACAAGACATCTACAACAACTGGAAAGGACACAGAAATACCTCACAAAGAGGATTACCAGCCTCAAACAGATGCTCTACACAGACCGTCTCAAAAAACTCCAGCTTTACTCCATCACATATCGCCTACTCAGAGGCAATCTCTGCCTAACATACAAAGCTATGTCAAACCCAGAGCTGTTGGACATGCTCCACTTAAAGAAATCCCAATCGATACATGCTCTAGGGACCTAAACTTTGTCACCACAATAAACAGAACATACTGGAGGGATATATTCCTGTCCCAGAGACTTCCCATACTCTGGAACAAACTACTACCTATCTATAAGCAAACAAAGCTCCTCATTAGCACTCTTAAAGAAAAATCTTGAAGATTGGATGGGAAATAGGAAATTTACCTTGGGGATCACTGCTGTGGCTCTGCTCAACAGGGGCACAGGTAAATAATTTTCTTGGGTGGCAAAAGTCAGGGTACCTTTTTGGATAGGCTTATATAGGCCCTGGGGCCAATAGCCTAGTACCTACCTATGAATCAATCATGATTACTAAAGATACCAAACAGGGTTGTCCTTTATCCCTATTGCTTTTTGCTCTAGTTATATAAGATCAAATAAAAACATCAAATGCACACTAATAAATAATGATTTAAACTCCAAAATACAATTATTTGCAGATAACATCCTATTAACTTTGACTAATTACACTTCTTCTCTTGTTGCAGTATTCCAAGCAATAGAAATATTCCAGAAGAAATTAGGAATCATTTTTAATAATAACTAAAATATTACCTGTTAATTATAATAGTAATAAAATAGATAAGAAATTACATAAATACATTGTGAAAGATGGTAATGACACTTACTTAGGGATAATCTTGTCTGATAATATTAAAGATATAATAAACCTTAATTACAATAATAACTTAAATTCCATAAAACAAACTTCTTAATACGTGGAATAATTTCTGTCCACTATGGAAAAAGGCTCTCCTTTACTAAAATGATTATCCTTCCAAAAATTCTATTTATAATACAATCCTTATCCCTTCAAATCACCCCCAAAAATACAAAAGAGTTGTTTTGAGTTCTTTCTTTTTGAGATTTTCATGGTTTCCTAATTAGCCTAGATTGGCTTTAAAGCTTCACATTAGAGATTGGACATCAAGGGTATTATCCTCAATTGCTAAGACAATACTTTCTTGGCAGTATAAAAATTATAATGACAAATGGAAAGATATTCAGGGAGCTATTTGGTGTAAATCCAATAATTTAACAAAAGCATTTCATACTAAAACAGGTACTAATAAATTTCATTGGTTAGTAAAAGACTATTTTATAGAAAACAAAAACAAACCAGTTAATTTATTATATTAATATGATAAAGTTGTCTTTTTCGGTTTTTCCCAGTTAGGGGTCGCCACAGTGGAACTCCGGTCTGCTAATGATTGGCAGTAGATTTTTACATGCTGAGTTGCCAGCTCTGATGCACAACCTTCAAAGAAGGTATGCCCATTCATGCATGTCTCCACACAGAAGACACTCTAGCTGAGAATGAAACTGGAAAACGTCTTACAGTAAGGCGACAATGCTACCGCAGCACCACCACCGCAGTTATATATTAATATCATAATAATCTCCTTTAAAAATGTCATTTTCAGGAACCCTGAATATAAAGCATGGGTTATCTTTGTATTTCCAATTACCAACACTCAAAATAATATTAATACATTGAACAACCATGAACACATTTAAAGACAAAAAACTGTTATACTGGTATCAATTACTAGACAATGGGAAGTTGCAAAATGTTGACCACATCATTAATAAGTTTGAGTTAAACAAAGACACATGGTTTAAAATTCAAAACTGTATACAGTTGATTGAACATAAGATTAATCTAATGCAACCAATAGTTAGAAATTCTTTACCCACATTTCCTGATTTCTTCATTATTCTAATGCAGTTATACTGGTATCAATTACTAGACAATGGGAAGTTGCAAAATGTTGACCACATCATTAATAAGTTTGAGTTAAACAAAGACACATGGTTTAAAATTCAAAACTGTATACAGTTGATTGAACATAAGATTAATCTAATGCAACCAATAGTTAGAAATTCTTTACCCACATTTCCTGATTTCTTCATTATTCTAATGCACCAGAATATAATTGGAAAGGGACTTGTATCTAAAATACATAAGGTACATACGAAATCAACAGGATGTCACAGAGAAATCTATTGGGATTATTTGAGACTTGATAATAATAACTCCTCAAGTAAAGATGATAAAAACTAATACTCCAATCTTCAAAATAAACTACTTCATCACTAAGGTGGAGGATAATCTCTTGGATGTTCGTACACAAAACCTTTATCACACCACATAAAGTTGAATTGATGATTAATAACATAGGATGCTGGAGATGTAAACTAAATATTAAAGCTGACTGGCAGCATTTGTTTTACTATTGTATAAAACTTAAAACATACTAAGATAATATGAATTCTCTCTTACAGTCTGTTTTTAATGATACATTTAAGCTGATCAAATCTCTTTTTATATTTAGTACACCTATTCCCACTTGGGTCAAGAAAATAAAGCAGCCTCTTTTATGTTGTATCTTAACATTGGCAAGAAAAGTCAACACCAAGACCTGGAAGAATCAGACACACCTACAATGAAGGAATTTGTAGATTTGGCAACTGAAGTTCGTCATCTTGAACTTATCGTGATCAAGACAAGAACATCTAGAATCACCACTCCATATAATATACAGCTGGAATTCAAAGAACTACTGGATAAACAGAATTTAATAACTAACAACTACTCTTACCAACTTTCTTTTTTTGTTTAAAAAGCTTTGTTTTATAGTAGACACCATTGTAAATAATTATTTTAGTTGTTTATTATTGTTCTTTTAGATATGTATATTTGTTTTATAATAGTTCTGTTATCATATATTAATGTTTTGTTAATATTTTCAATAAAAACAATTGAGAAAAAAGAAAAGACTATCTTGTCTTGTTACTTTTATCAGTTCTAATCTGGTATGCTGAAATTACAGAAAAGGCCGTTTACAGCCATGTTTCAGCTTGCTATTCAGATTAGTTAGGCCAGTTGTACGCTACCTTTAATTATACAGTTTTATTGCAAATTTTCAAAAACAGTGCATTTTGAAATTATGTAAATTTGTATAAAGCTACTTTTATACATGCCTACATTTATGTATTACTTATTCAGACTGCTAATTTGCTTGAATGTACATTACACTGTGCTTGCTTGCTCACTGCAATGTATATATACATTTTTTCTATGTAATTAGCCAGAACTATTCTGCTACTGGTTACATGTCTGTATTTACATACATTTAACAACCATGAATACATTTAAAGACAAAAAACTGTTATACTGGTATCAATTACTAGACAATAGGAAGTTACAAAATGTTGACCACATCATTAATAAGTTTGAGTTAAACAAAGACACATGGTTTAAAATTCAAAACTGTATACAGTTGGTTGAATATAAGATTAATCTAATGCAACCAATAGTTAGAAATTCTTTACCCACATTTCCTGATTTCTTCATTATTCTAATGCACCAGAATATAATTGGAAAGGGACTTGTATCTAAAATACATAAGGTACATAAGGAATCAACAGGATGTCACAGAGAAATCTATTGGGATTATTTGAGGTTTGTTAATAATAACTCCTCAAGTAAAGATGATAAAATCTAATACTCCAATCTTCAAAACAAACTACTTCATCACTAAGGTGGAGGATAATCTCTTGGATGTTCTTACACAAAACCTTTATCACACCACATAAAGTTGAATTGATGATTAATAACATAGGATGCTGGAGATGTAAACTAAATATTAAAGCTGACTGGCAGCATTTGTTTTACTATTGTATAAAACTTAAAACATACTAAGATAATATGAATTCTCTCTTACAGTCTGTTTTTAATGATACATTTAAGCTGATCAAATCTATTTTTATATTTAGTACACCTATTCCCACTTGGGTCAAGAAAATAAAGCAGCCTCTTTTATGTTGTATCTTAACATTGGCAAGAAAAGTTAACACCAAGACCTGGAAGAATCAGACACACCTACTATGAAGGAATTTGTAGATTTGGCAACTGAAGTTCGTCATCTTGAACTTATCGTGATCAAGACAAGAACATCTAGAATCACCACTCCATATAATATACAGCTGGAATTCAAAGAACTACTGGATAAACAAAATTTAATAACTAACAACTACTCTTACCAACTTTCTTTTTTTGTTTAAAAAGCTTTGTTTTATAGTAGACACCACTGTAAATAATTATTTTAGTTGTTTATTAGTGTTCTTTTAAATATGTATATTTGTTTTATAATAGTTCTGTTATCATATATTAATGTTTTGTTAATATTTTCAATAAAAACAATTGAGAAAAAAGAAAAGATCATCTTGTCTTGTTACTTTTATCAGTTCTAATCTGGTATGCTGAAATTAGAGAAAAGGCCGTTTACAGCCAGGTTTCAGCTTGCTATTCAGATTAGTTAGGCCAGTTGTACGCTACCTTTAATTATACAGTTTTATTGCAAATTTTCAAAAACAGTGCATTTTGAAATTATGTAAATTTGTATAAAGCTACTTTTATACATGCCTACATTTATGTATTACTTATTCAGACTGCTTATTTGCTTGAATGTACATTACACTGTGCTTGCTTGCTCACTGCAATGTATATATACATTTTTTCTATGTAATTAGCCAGAACTATTCTGCTACTGGTTACATGTCTGTATTTTTTCTTTGTGAAGGGTTTGGTTTTTCACATGGGCTGAGCCTGAAACTGGCCAATATTGATCAGTGCATTACCCTGGTGAACAAAAATAAATAAATATAACCTTCTATTCATAAAACATTGTGATGAGGAGCAGAACTATTATGAAGTATATCTACATGCCAAAGCCCTTTCTGATTCATAAACACTTGTACAAAATTAAGCAAGACCTCAGATGTGATCCTTTCCCAGTGTGTACAGTGTTTCATTCCTATTATCACTCACTGAAATTATCCCCTCCCAGTATTATTCTTTATAAATATTGCACTACTTAAATACAAAGTGGACCATTCTGGTATATTAGGTCACTGGCTCATCTCCATCTCAGGAGTTTGATTTTATCAGTGTCAGTGGTGCAAAAGGTAGCACACTTACCTTTGGTGCTTGTGAGTATTCTGTCCACGTCAAAATTGTTGACACTGTAATGCAGTGTAAGGATTGCATTCCTGTATGTGTCATCTTTTAAATAACTTGTATCCACCTTTTTCACATTTGTAGGCAGCTATACTCATATAGTAATGGACTACTATGCATCCACAACTAATTCTATGCAATTATGTATGTAGCTCATCCATTTTTGTAGTCACTGACTCTCTTTAGTACTTTGACACCATTCTGCCTTGAATTTTACATTTCATGCCTCTTCTAGAAATAGTTACTGTGCAAATTTGAAATTGCCAGATTCTGTTACATTGACTCATTCGATTTGCTTATTGTAACTGTATATTGTTATTTTTTTTTGCATAATCCATGTTTTACTCTTGTATTTTTATACATTTTTAAATATTCTATGTTCTATGAATATTGGTATGTAATGTCCTTGAGCTTTTCTCCTCGGGTCTCCACTGAAAATGGGCCTCTAGCTCATTTGGACCAACCCGGTTAACAAATGTCAAATAAATGATAAATAAATAAAAGGCCCCATCTGCTTCAGTTGATTGTGGCATAGGTGGCTGTAAAAGATCTCAGAGCTCCTATTAAAAAGAGAAGTGGCAGCTCCCTGATACCCTGGTCAAATTTCACATAGTAGTAGTATCAATAAAACCTTGGATGTCTAATCTAAAGAGACTATGTTCCTAGTGGGATATTTAAAAAAAAAAAACTTATGGGATTCCAACTGCATACTCCGGAGGGTGTAAGCACAGTCACAACTAGTGCACTGTATATGAACACAATAATGGAAAGCACACAGTAACAAATAGTGCTCTGTTTATAAGCTGAGTATTCCTGTTCTCTGCTGCAACGTTGCCCAGCATAAATAGCTGTGCAAAATATAAGCATTAAGGTATCAATAAAAAAGTTAATTGTATACCCGACCAGCAATGGAGTTCCCTGAAGTTTGGGCAGACCTCCTACCACAAACCATAATTTTCCCAGCCCCACACCTTGATGCTGCTAAGGTCTCACTAATGAGTAAATAGAGAGCACTGGATCCCCTTATTCCCATATTATATTAATGACCATATATCTGTCAAAAAAGCCTAATGAGTGAAAAATTGTATTAAATCGCTCTTAGGCAAAGTGGTAGAGCACAAAACAATTGGGAACAGCATCTCTGTAAGGTATAAAATGCTATTACTAAGGTGTATTATTCCATACCGCAAATATCTGTTCTTGGCTGAGCTGTGCAGAGCTGTTAAGCTATGCAGCATGTACCCTTGTCTGGAGTACAGGAGTGAGCTCTACATAGTAGTGTACAATTTGCTCGTGCACAATTTGAAAATGTGGGTCATTCCTTGAATCCCACTGTGATTATAGTGATCCAGATTTTTGAGTTATGTTACTTGTTGTAGGAATATGAAACATAAGGTCAGGATCCCTGAATACACCATGACATGTATACAGAGGTATACATGTCACTGTTCATTTTTGGATTCAGCAATCACTCTAACCTTGTGCTGCATAGTGGTCTAGCATGAAGATGTGCAGCACCACATAGGACTGGCTGTGTGAACATGCTGAATGCTAATGAGGCAGTCGGGATAGGCATATGCTAATTAGCCATGTGATCTCTCCTGTGGAACCACCTCCAAGAAGGCATCTCCACAATGAACAATTAAAAAAAACAACACAGTTGAAAAATGACCTCCAGAGAAACCAGAACCAAAGAAATGTTGAAACACAATTTTATTACCAGTTGTTAAGCACTTTCATTAAAAAAACTTCATCAGAACAAGTGCATACTGAAAAACTCTGAATGGGTCTATATTAGAACATCGAAGTCTTGAAACTTCAAATGTTCTAATATCGACCCCTATTCAGCGAATGCTGAAAATAGCAAAGCTGCAGAACACCAAATTTTTTCCTAGGGAAAGAATTTGTTTGGCCATTTCTGTGGCTTCGCTATTTCCAGCACTGTGGTGGAAAGTTACGGTCGGGTTCA